>NC_041381.1:177372016-177418828 GCF_002162155.2 Triticum dicoccoides
ACCCTATAAATAGAGGGGAGGAGGGAGGGCAGCAGCACCACATCCAAGGCGCAGCCCTCCCCCTCTCCAACACCTCTCCTCCTCCGTTTGAGCTTGGCGAAGCCCTGCCGGAGAACCGCTGCTCCACCACCACCACGCCGTCGTGCTGCTGCTGGAGCTGTCTTCCTCAACCTCTCCCTCCTCCTTACTGGATCAAGGTGCGGGAGACGTCACCGGGCTGCACATGTGTTGAACGTGGAGGTGCCGTTGTTCGGCGCTTAGATCGGAATCCACCGGGATCTGAATCACTATGAGTACGACTCCTTGATCTGTGTTCTTGTAATGCTTCTGTGTCGCGATCTTCAAGGGTATGAAGATGCACTCCCCTCTCTCTTGTTGCTAGTTTCTCCATATATTGATCTTGGTGATGCATAGAATTTTTTTAATTTCTGCAACGATCCCCAACAGTGGCATCATGAGCTAGGTCTATGCGTAGTTTCTATGCACGAGTAGAACACAAGTTGTTGTGGGCGTCGATTTTGTCAATTTACTTGCCACTACTAGTCTTATCTTGATTCAGCGGCATCATGGGATGAAGCGGCCCGGACCGACCTTACACTTACGCTCACGTGAGACAGGTTCCACTGACTGACATGCGCTAGTTGCATAAGGTGGCTAGCGGGTGTCTGTCTCTCCCACTTTAGTCGGATCGGATTTGATGAAAAGGGTCCTTATGAAGGGTAAATAGCAATTGGCATATCACGTTGTGGTTTGGGCGTAGGTAAGAAACGTTCTTGCTAGAAACCTATAGCAGCCACATAAAAAAACTTGCAACAACAATTAGAGGATGTCTAACTTGTTCTTGCAGCATATGCCGTGTGATGTGATATGGCCAAAAGGATGTGATGAATGATATATATGTGATGTATGAGATTGATCATGTTCTTGTAATAGGAATCACGACTTGCATGTCGATGAGTATGACAACCGGCAGGAGCCATAGGAGTTGTCTTAATTTATTGTATGACCTGCGTGTCATTGAATAACGCCATGTAATTACTTTACTTCATTGCTAAACCGTTAGCCATAGAAGTAGAGGTAATAGTTGGTGAGACAACTTCATGAAGACACGATGATGGAGATCATGGTGTCATGCCGGTGACGATGATGATCATGGCGCCCTGAAGATGGAGATCAAAAGGAGCAAAATGATATTGGCCATATCATGTCACTATTTGATTGCATGTGATGTTTATCATGTTTTACATCTTATTTGCTTAGAACGGCGGTAGCATAAATAAGATGATCCCTCATAAAATTTCAAGGAAGTGTTCCCCCTAATTGTGCACCATTGTGAAAGTTTGTTGTTTCTAAGCACCACGTGATGATCGGGTGTGATAGATCCTAACGTTCGCATACAACGGGTGTAAGCCAGATTTACACATGCAAAACACTTAGGTTGACTTGACGAGCCTAGCATGTACAGACATGACCTCGAAACACAAGAGACCAAAAGGTCGAACATGAGTCGTATAGTAGATACGATCAACATGAAGATGTTCACCGATGATGACTAGTCCGTCTCACGTGATGATCGGACACGGCCTAGTTGACTCGGATAATGTATCACTTAGATGACTAGAGGGATGTCTATCTGAGTGGGAGTTCATTAAATAATTTGATTAGATGAACTTAATTATCATGAACTTAGTCTAAAATCTTTGCAATATGTCTTGTAGATCAAATGGCCCACGCTAATTTTGCCCTCAACTTCAACACGTTCCTAGAGAAAACCAAGCTGAAAGACGATGGTAGCAACTATACGGACTAGGTCCGAAACTGGAGGATCATCCTCATAGCTGCCAAGAAAGCATATGTCCTAGATGCACCGCTAGGTGAAGCACCTATTTTCCCAGCAACTCAAGACGTTATGAACACCTGGCAGTCGCGTAGTGATGATTACTCCCTGGTTCAGTGCGGCATGCTTTACAGCTTAGAATCGGGGCTCCAAAAGCGTTTTGAGCAACACAGAGCATATGAGATGTTCCAAGAGCTGAAAATGGTTTTCCAAGCTCATGCCCGGGTCGAGAGATATGAAGTCTCCGACAAGTTCTATAGTTGTAAGATGGAGGAGAATGGTTCTGTCAGCGAGCACATACTCAAAATGTCTGGGTTGCACAACCGCTTGTCTCAGCTGGGAGTTAATCTCCCGGATGACGCGGTCATCGACAGAATCCTCCAGTCGCTTCCACCTAGCTACAAGAGCTTTGTGATGAATTTCAATACGCAGGGGATGGTGAAAACCATTCCTGAGGTATATTCAATGCTGAAATCAGCGAAGGTGGAGATCAAAAAGGAACATCAAGTGTTGATGGTCAATAAAACCACTAGTTTCAAGAAAGGAAAGGGTAATAAGAACTTCAAGAAGGATGGCAAGGGAGTTGCCGCGCCCGGTAAGCCAGTTGCCGCGAAGAAGCCAAAGCATGGAACCAAACCTGGGACTGAGTGCTTTTATTGCAAGGGAAACGGTCACTGGAAGTGGAACTGCCCCAAGTACTTAGCGGACAAGAAGGCCGGCAACACCAAAGGTATATGTGATATACATGTTATTGATGTGTACCTTACTAGTACTCGTAGTAGCTCCTGGGTATTTGATACCGGTGCAGTTGCTCATATTTGTAACTCAAAACAGGAGTTGCGAAATAAGCGGAGACTGGCGAAGGACGAGGTGACGATGCGCGTCGGGAATGGTTCCAAGGTCAATGTGATCGCCGTCGGCACGCTACCTCTACATTTACCTACGGGATTAGTTTTAAACCTCAATAATTGTTATTTAGTGCCAGCTTTGAGCATGAACATTGTATCTGGATCTCGTTTAATGCGAGATGGCTGCTCATTTAAATCCGAGAATAATGGTTCTTCTATTTATATGAGAGATATGTTTTATGGTCATGCCCGCTGGTCAATGGTTTATTCTTAATGAATCTTGAACATGATGTTACACATATTCATAGTGTGAATACCAAAAGATGTAAGGTTGATAATGATAGTCCCACATATTTGTGGCACTGCCGCCTTGGTCACATTGGTGTCAAACGCATGAAGAAGCTCCATGCAGATGGACTTTTGGAGTCTCTTGATTACGAATCATTTGACACATGCGAACCATGCCTCATGGGCAAAATGACCAAGACTCCGTTCTCCGGAACAATGGAGCGAGCAACCAACTTATTGGAAATCATACATACTGATGTGTGCGGTCTAATGAGCGTTGAGGCTCGCGGTGGCTATCGTTATGTTCTCACCCTCACTGATGGCTTGAGTAGATATGGGTATGTCTACTTGATGAAACCCAAGTCTGAGACCTTTGAAAAGTTCAAGGAATTTTAGAGTGAGGTAGAGAATCAACGTGATAGAAAAATAAAGTTCTTATGATCAGATGTGGGGGAGAATATTTGAGTCACGAATTTGGTACGCATGTAAGGAAATGTGGAATTGTTTCACAACTCACGCCGCCTGGAACACCTCAGCGTAATGGTGTGTCCGAACATCGTAATCGCACTCTATTGGATATGGTGCGATCTATGATGTCTCTTACTGATTTGCCGCTATCATTCTGTGGATACGCTTTAGAGACAGCCACATTCACTTTAAATAGGGCACCGTTTAAATCCGTTGAGACGACACCGTATGAATTATGGTTTGGGAGGAAACCTAAGCTGTCGTTTCTAAAAGTTTGGGGATGCGATGCTTATGTCAAGAAACTTCAACCTGAAAAGCTCGAACCCAAGTCGGAAAAATGCGTCTTCATAGGATACCCTAAGGAAACCATTGGGTATACCTTCTACCTCAGATCCGAAGGCAAGATCTTTGTTACCAAGAACGGGTCCTTTCTGGAGAAAGAGTTTCTCTTGAAAGAAGTAAGTGGGAGGAAAGTAGAACTTGATGAAGTGCTGCCTCTTGAACCGAAAAGTAGCGCAGCTCAGGAAGATGTTCCTGTGGTGCCTGCACCGACTAGAGAGGAAGTTAATGATGATGATCAAGGTACTTCGGATCAAGTTGCTACTGAACTTCGTAGGTCCAGAAGGACACGTTCCACACCAGAATGGTATGGCAACCCTGTCCTGGAAATCATGTTGTTAGACAACGGTGAACCTTCGAACTATGAAGAAGCAATGGCGGGCCCAGATTCCAACAAATGGCTTGAACCATGCAATCCGAGATAGGATCCATGTATGAAAACAAAGTATGGACTTTGACAGACTTGCCCGATGATCGGCGAGCGATAGAAAATAAATGGATCTTTAAGAAGAAGACAGACGCGGATGGTAATGTTACCATCTATAAAGCTCGTCTTGTCGCTAAGGGTTATCGACAAGTTCAAGTGGTTGACTACGATGAGACCTTCTCACTCGTAGCGAAGCTGAAGTCCGTCCGAATCATGTTAGCAATTGCCGCATTCTATGATTATGATATATGGTAAATGGACGTCAAAACGGCATTCCTTAAGAGCTTCCTTAAGGAAGAATTGTATATGATGCAGCTGGAAGGTTTTGTCGATCCTAAGAATGTTAACAACGTATGCAAGCTCCAGCGCTCCATCTATGGGCTAGTGCAAGCATCTCGGAATTGGAACATTCTCTTTGATGAAATGATCAAAGCGTTTGGGTTTATGCAGACTTATGGAGAAGCCTGCGTTTACAAGAAAGTGAGTGGGAGCTCTGTAGCATTTCTCATATTATATGTGGATGACATACTATTGATGGGAAATGATATATAACTTTTGGAAAGCATAAAGGCCTACTTGAATAAGTGTTTTTCAATGAAGGATCTTGGAGAAGCTGATTGCATATTAGGCATCAAGATCTATAGAGATAGATCGAGACGCCTCATAGGTCTTTCACAAAAGCACATACCTTGATAAGATATTGAAGAAGTTCAATATGGATCAGTCCAAGAAGGGGTTCTTGCCTGTATTGCAAGGTGTGAAACTGAGCTCGGCTCAAAGCCCAACCACAGCAGAAGATAGAGAAAAGATGAGTGCCATCCCCTATGCCTCAGCCATAGGGTCTATTATGTATGCCATGCTATGTACCAGACCTGATGTAAACCTTGTCGTAAGTTTGGTAGGGAGGTACCAAAGTAATCCCGGCATGGAACACTGGACAGCAGTCAAGAATATCCTGAAGTACCTAAAAAGAACTAGGGATATGTTTCTCGTTTATGGAGGTGACGAAGAGCTCGTCGTAAAGGGTTACGTCGATGCTAGCTTCGACACAGATCTGGATGACTCCAAGGCACAAACCGGATACGTGTATATTTTGAATGGTGGGGCAGTAAGCTGGTGCAGTTGCAAGCAAAGCATCATGGCGGGATCTACATGTGAAGCGGAATACATGGCAGCCTCGGAGGCAGCACATGAAGCAATCTGGATGAAGGAGTTCATTACCGACCTAGGAGTTATTCCCAATGCGTCGGGCCCGATGACTCTCTTCTGTGACAACACTGGAGCTATTGCCCTTGCTAAGGAGCCCATTTTTCACAAGAAGACCAGGCACATCAAGCGTTGCTTCAACTCCATTCATGAAAATGTTCAAGATGGAGACATAGATATTTGTAAAGTGCATACGGATCTGAATGTCGCAGATCCGTTGACTAAACCTCTTCCACGAGCAAAACATGATCAACACCAGGACTCTATGGGTGTTCGATTCATCACAATGTAACTAGATTATTGACTCTAGTGCAAGTGGGAGACTGTTGGAAATATGCCCTAGAGGCAATAATAAAATGGTTATTATTATATTTCCTTGTTCATGATAATTGTCTATTGTTCATGCTATAATTGTATTAACCGGAAACCATAATACATGTGTGAATACATAGACCACAACAAGTCCCTAGTGAACCCCTAGTTGACTAGCTCGTTGATCAACAGATGGTCATGGTTTCCTGACTATGGACATTTGATGTCATTGATAATGGGATCACATCATTAGGAGAATGATGTGATGGACAAGACCCAATCCTAAGCATAGCACAAGATCATGTAGTTCGTCTGCTAAAGCTTTTCTAATGTCAAGTATCATTTCCTTAGACCATGAGATTGTGCAACTCCCGGATACCGTAGGAATGCTTTGGGTGTATCAAACGTCACAACATAACTGGGTGGCTATAAAGGTGCACTACAGGTATCTCCGAAAGTGTATGTTGGGTTGGCACGAATAGAGACTGGGATTTGTCACTCCGTATGACGGAGAGGTATCTCTGGGCCCACTCAGTAATGCATCATCATAATGAGATCAATGTGACTAAGTAGTTGGTCACAGGATCATGCATTACAGAACAAGTAAAGTGACTTGCCGATAACGATATTGAACAAGGTATTGGGATACCGACGATCGAATCTCGGGCAAGTAACGTACCAATTGACAAAGGGAATTGTATACGGGATTACTTGAATACTCGACATCGTGGTTCATCCGATGAGATCAACGTGGAACATGTGGTAGCCAACATGGGTATCTAGATCCTGCTGTTGGTTGTTGGCCGGAGAGCTGTCTCGGTCATGTCTGCATGATTCCCGAACACGTAGGGACTACACACTTAAGGTTCAATGACACTAGGGCTATAAGGAAGGTTTGTACATGGTTACCGAATGTTGTTCGGAGTCCCGGATGAGATCCCGGACGTCACGAGGAGTTCCAAAATGGTCCGGAGGTGAAGATTTATATATGGGAAGTCATCATATGGTCACCGAAAGTATTCGGGGTTTGCCGGTATTGTACCGGGGCCATCGTAGGGGTTCCGAGGGTCTACTGGGAGGGTCCACCTGCCCCGGAGGGCCCTATGGGATGTATGTGGAAGGGAACCAGCCCCTAGGTGGGCTGGGCACCACCCCCTAGGGCCCATGCGCCTAGGGTGGCTTGGGGGCAACCCCCCTCCCCTTGGCCGCCGCCCCCCTCTAGATCTCATCTAGAGGGGCCGACCCCCTTCCCCCTTCACCCTATAAATAGAGGGGAGGAGGGAGGGCAGCAGCACCACATCCAAGGCACAGCCCTCCCCCTCTCCAACACCTCTCCTCCTTCGTTTGAGCTTGGCGAAGCCCTGCCGGAGAACCGCTGCTCCACCACCACCACGCCGTAGTGCTGCTGCTGGAGCCGTCTTCCTCAACCTCTCCCTCCTCCTTGCTAGATCAAGGCGCGGGAGACGTCACTGGGCTGCACGTGTCTTGAACGCGGAGGTGCCGTTGTTCGGTGCTTAGATGGAATCCACCGCGATCTGAATTGCGACGAGTATGACTCCTTCATCCGTGTTCTTGTAATGCTTCCGTGTCGCGATCTTCATGGGTATGAAGATGCACTCCCCTCTCTTTCGTTGCTAGTTTCTCCATAGATTGATCTTGGTGATGCATAGAATTTTTTTAGTTTCTGCAACGATCCCCAACAATCACTCCCCGTCACTCTTGCATGCTTCACCATCTCACATTTGATCTTCTCCACCGGCATCTCAATGGGTTGCCAGATCATCGGAACTTTGTCGTGGCACCATTTTCGTGTTCACCGCTGTGGCACCCAATTCTTTCTGCCGTGGCGATAAATGTTCCATATCACTTATGACAACATTTTCATTCAATTTGCGTCAACTTTAAAATGTCATCCTTATGCATATAATAACTAAATAATGGTGCATCGAAATTAAATATATATATATATATGTAAAATGCTTAGAATTTCATCTAGTTTCATACTATGCAACTTTCATCCATGTTTAAAATGCCTAAAATTATTGTTTTCATTAATTTGCATAAATGGCATGCTAAAATGGTTTATTTCATAACTAATTAACCGTAGCTCTGAATTAAATAAACTATATATGTAATTGGAGTAGAAAAATGCATAGATTAACATGGTGGCATTACTTTGCATGTTTAGCAACTCTAAAATTATGTATAGGGCAGAACAGTAGCAAATTTGGAATATGCATATGGGGATTTTCCAGAATTGTTAATTGTTGTCCCGGCCTCATTTAAACTTGCCTACATAGGTAGTTTTATTATGCTTCCCCTCTTGCCATGTTTAACAACAATTAATATTGTTGGGTACATAAACGAGAGTGGACCAAATAACTGAATGTGGTGTTTCGTCAATATGCAACTTGTTGCATATTGAGCTCCACTTAACTTGTAGTATTGTTTGTTGCAATTTGCCATGCCATGCCTCTTTAAACCGGACATGCATCACACTTGATTGTTGTTTACCATGTTGTTTGATTTTTTCCGGTTATGCTTCTTCTCGATAGTTCCGGTTATGTTGTGATTGTGAGGATTCGATCGACTATTCGTCTACTTCATGGATTCGGTCTTCCTCCTAGCGGGATTTCAGGCAAGATGATCATTACCCGGATACCACTACTATGTTTGTTTTCCTAGTTGTCTCGATTCTATCGCTATGTTGCGCTACCTAGCTACCACTTGTTTGTCAAGCCTCCCAATATGCCATGATCAGCCTCTAACCTTTTCCACCATCCCAGCAAACCGTTGTTTGGCTTTGCTCAGCCCCTCTTATGGCGTTGCTAATTGCATCTGCAGTTGCAGTTTGTTCCATGTTGGGACATGGATATCATGGGATATCACAGTATCTTTTATTTAATTAATGCATCTATATACTTGGTAAAGGGTGGAAGGCTCGGCCTTTTGCCTGCTGTTTTGTTTCACTCTTGCCGTCCTAGTTTCCATCATATCGATGTTATGTTCCTTGATTTTGCGTTCCTAACACGGTCGGGGTTTATGGGCCCCCTTGACAGTTTGTTTTGAATAAAACTCTTCCATCAAGGCCCAACTTTGGTTTTACCATTTGCCTAATAACAACTAAAACTTGCATAGTGACTTTCCGGACCCCGAGGATAATTAATCAACAACCCCAGGCCAGTGCTCCTCATGAGTGTTGGTCCAAAATAGAGCACCTTGCGGCACCCCCTTGGCAACTTGGGTCTCAGCGACCGTAAGCTTCGCTCATCTGTCGTGGCCTAAGACGAGATACGCGCGGATACTATCAGTGTGTCGGCACGTAGAGGTCTTGCTGGTTTTGTTTTACCATTGTCGAAATGTCTTGTGCATCGGGATTCCGAGTTTGATCGGGTTGTCCTGAGATGGAGATTTACCTCCGCGGATCGTGATAGTTTGTGATGTACTAAGTTGGGACATCCCTGCAGGGTTTAATCTTTTCGAGAGTCGTGCCCACAGTTATGTGGCAAATTGGAAATTTATATTATCCGGTTGTAGGTAACTTGACACCAGATCCGAAATAAAATACACCAACCGTATGCGTAACCTTGACCGTCTCTTTTCGAGTGAGTTCTGGAAGAGAATACGGTGGGGTTATGATTGAATTGTAAGTAGTTCAGGATCACTTCTTGATCATTAATAGATTGCGACCGTTATGCGTAGTTTCTCTTCTTATTCTGTACTCGGAAGTTAGCCACCATACAATTCTTAGTGTTTGCTGCAACCTCACCACTTATCTATTCCATACCCATTAAGTTTTGCTAGTCCTGATACCCATGGTAATGGGATTGCTGAGTCCTCGTGGCTCATAGATTACTACAACAACAGTTGCATGTACAGGTAATGCGATGATCTGACGTGAGGGCGATGTTTTCTTGTTTTGGAGTTCTTCTGCTTCTTCTTCTTCGATCAAGGGATAGGTTCCGGGTCGGGAGCCTAGGATTAGCTGGGTGGATATCATTCTTATTTTTCATTTGATTTCATCCGTAGTCGGATCCTACTCTTCTGTATGATGATTGCTATGTATTGATGTATTCATCTATTCATGTTGTAGCTTGTGGCGACTGTAAGCCTTTATCTTGTATTCTTATCTATTCATTACATGGTATGTTGGAATGATATCCACCTTGCTATGCGTTCGAAATGCGGTTGTGCCCCAATCATGAATTCATCACGTGATTGGGATAGAATCGCATCTTGGGTGCTACAGTTCCACTGCCGCAAGCCTTTGTAGCCACAAAAAACCAATCTGGACCCTATTCCGGCACCCTGCCGGAGGGGGAAATCATCACCGGAGGCCATCTTCATCATCCCGGCGGCCACCTTGATGAGGAGGGAGTAGTCCACCATCGGGGGTGAAGGGTTGTACTAGTAGCTATGTGTTTGATTTCTCTCTCTCTCTCTCTCTCTCTCTCTCTCTCTCTCTCTCTCTCTCTCTCTCTCTCTCTCGTGTTCTTAATTTGGCACGATCTTGATGTATCGCGATCTTTGTGAATATAGTTGGATCATATGGTGTTTCTCCCTCTCTATCTTGTTGTGATGATCTTAGTTTTCCCTTTGAGATTTCGTTATTATCGGACTGAATACTTTTATGGATTTGAGAGCACTTGATGTATGTCTTGCTATGAATACCCGTGATAACAATGGGGTATCATACTGATTCAATTGATATATGTTTTGGCACTCAACTCACGGATTCCAGAGGTGACATTGAGGTAATCTATGCATAGGGGTTGATGCACGTTCTCGTCTTTATTTCTCTGGTAGAAATCTTGGGGCACCCTTTGGGGTTCTTTGTGTTGGATTGAGTATTATGAATCTGAAATTGGTTGATGCATATCGTATAATCAACTCATGGATACTCGTGTGTCATTGGAGTATCTAGGTGACATTAGAGTTGGTTGATGTGTATCATATGATGTTATTTTAGAACAAACTCTTAGATAGATAGATCGAAAAGGATAACTTGGTGTTATTTTAGTACGAACTCTTGGGTAGATCGATCGGAAAGGATAACTTTGAGGTGGTTTCGTACCCTGCAAAGAATTTCGTCTTATGTTCTCCGGATAAGAACTTTGGAGTGATTTTTCATCGCACGTTGAGGGATGGTTATATGAACCAATTATATTAGCATTGTTAAGAGATTGTGCTAGCGAAAGTACGAACCATGAGCCTTGTTTCTAAGCATTGCAATACCGTTTGTGCTCACTTTTGTTACTCATTACCTTGCTGTTTTTTATTGTTACTATTACAAAAATCAATATCTACTATCATTACTACACTTGTATCACCATCTCTTCGCCTAACTAGCGCACCTATACAATTTACCATTGTATTTGGTTTGTTGGGGACACAAAAGACTCTTTATTATTTGGTTGCAGGGTTGTTTGAGAGAGATCATCTTCATCCTACGCCTCCCACGAATTGATAAACCTTAGGTCATCCATTTGTGGAAAATTTGCTACTGTCCTACAAAACTCTATGCTTGGAGGCCCAACACGAGTCTACAAGAACAAGATGTGTAGTAGACATCAGGCATTTACCGTGCAGCCCCGCCGGACCGCCACCAAGCACTGCAGCGTGGCGTGAGACACCACTGGTCAACCTTTATGTTGCAGCTCATGCTAAGAGCAATGCCGGAACAAAGTCGATGCCACCAACCCGCACGAACAAGACTTCCGCACTAGATACGGCGAGACGACACAACCCCGCACGACGAACTTCGAGCAACCTTCGCGACTCCGACACAGGCCCATGCCCTCGACGCCTCCCCATGAAGAATCATCGCCGCGTCCCGCCCAAAGCACCGCACCCCGTTGTAACACCCCCGGTGTCATGCTACAGTAACCCTCTATGATTAAGCTAATCTTTTTTCCAAACAATGCTTAATCACCTTAGTTCAATGTCCCATTTGAAATTCCAGTCAATTCAAATTCAAGTGAAGTTTGAAGTTGCTCAGAAAAATCCAACGAATCCGAATACGCGGTCCGTTTACTTGTTAAATGCCTCTAACTATCTGAACATGGAACTTTCACCATCCGGTCATCTGTCTAACACAGGCCCGGAACCGGGAATACCTTCCCGGTTGAATTCCCCCTTCACCTGTATCGTGCAACACTACGTTAGAACACTCCTAGCGCTGCGTATTGCCATGTTGTGCCTTGTGATGCCTTGTTTGCTCTGTATTTACTGTTTCTTCCCCCTTTCTCTCCGGTAGACCCCGAGGCCGATGCTGCCCCTGTGATCGACAACATCGACGATGACACTTCTTCCCTTTCAGCAGAGCTTCCAGGCAAGCCCTCCCCCCTTTGATCATCCCGATATCGCCCATTCCATTCTCTCATGCTTGCATTAGATTTTGTTACTGTTATTGATTGCTCCTTGATATGTCTCCAACGTATCTATAATTTTTGATTGCTCCATGCTACTTTATCTACTGTTTTGGACTATATTGGGCTTTATTTTCCACTTTTATATTATTTATGGGACTAACCTATTAACCGGAGGCCCAGCCCAGAATTGCTTGTTTTTGCCTATTTAGTGTTTCGAAGAAACGGAATATCAAACGGAGTCCAAATGGAATGAAACCTTCGGGAACGTGATTTTCTCACGGAACGTGATCCAGGAGACTTGGACCCTGCTCCAAGGAACAACAGAGGCGGTCACGAGGGTGGGGCCCCCCCCTAGGGCGCGCCCCCTACCTCGTGGGCCCCCTGTTGCTCCACCGACGTACTCCTTCCTCCTATATATACCTACGTACCCCCGACAGATCAAATACGGAGCCAAAAACCTAATTCCACTGCCGCAACTTTCTATATCCACGAGATCCCATCTTGGGGCCTGTTCCGGAGCTCCGCCGGAGGGGGCATCCACCACGGAGGGCTTCTACATCAACACCATAGCCCCTCCGATGAAGTGTGAGTAGTTTACTTCAGACCTTCGGGTCCATAGCTAGTAGCTAGATGGCTTCTTCTCTCTTTTTGGATCTCAATACAATGTTCCCCCCTCTCTCGTGGAGATCTATTCGATGTAATCTTCTTTTTGCGGTGTGTTTGTTGAGACCGATGAATTGTGGGTTTATGATCCAGCTTATCTATGATTAATATTTGAATCTTCTCTGAATTCTTTTATGTATGATTGAGTTATCTTTGCAAGTCTCTTCAAATTATCCTTTTGGTTTGGCCAACTAGATTGGTAGTTCTTGCAATGGGAGAAGTGCTTAGCTTTGGGTTCAATCTTGCGGTGTCCTTTCCCAGTGACAGAAGGGGCATCAAGGCACGTATTGTATTGTTGCCATCGAGGATAACAAGATGGGGTTTTTATCATATTGCATGAATTTATCCCTCTACATCATGTCATCTTGCTTAAGGCATTACTCTGTTTTTAACTTAATACTCTAGATGCATGCTGGATAGCGGTCGATGAGTGGAGTAATAGTAGTAGATGCAGAATCGTTTCGATCTACTTGTCTTGGACGTGATGCCTATATACATGATCATACCTAGATATACTCATAACTATGCTCAATTCTGTCAATTGCTCAACAGTAATTTGTTCACCCACCGTAGAATATCTATGCTCTTGAGAGAAGCCACTAGTGAAACCTATGGCCCCCGGGTCTATTCTCATCATATCAATCTCTATCACTTTATTACTTGCTTTGTTTTTACTTTGCCTTTTACTTTTCACTTTGCATCTCTATATCAAAAATACCAAAAATATTATTTATCTTCTCTATCAGATCTCACCCTCGTAAGTGACCGTGAAAGGATTGACAACCCCTAATCGCGTTGGTTGCGAGTAGCTATCGTTTTGCGTAGGTACGAGGGACTTGTGCGTGGTCTCCTACTGGATTGATACCTTGGTTCTCAAAAACTAAGGGAAATACTTACGCTACTTTGCTGCATCATCCTGTCCTCTTCGGGGAAATCCAACGCAGTTCTCAAGAGGTAGAAAGAAGAATTTCTGGCGCCGTTGTCGGGGAGGCTCACGCAAGCAAGTCAACCATACGAAGTACCCATCACAATCCCTATCTCTCGCATTACATTATTTGCCTCTCGTTTTCCTCTCCCCCACTTCACCATTGCCGTTTTATTCGCCCTCTCTTTTTCGTTCGCCTTCTTTCTGTATGTATCTTTGTTTGTGTTTCCTTGTGCCTTCTATATGCTTGCATCTTTGCTTGCTAAAAATCGATTGATATAGATCCACTTAAAGTGTTCTACTTGGATCATCTTTGATCCTTATGCGCTCGTGCTGAAACCCCAAATAGCCTAGTTGATGGGAAATCTTTAGATGAGCATGCTCATTTTGTGCGTCACCGTTTATCTAAAAAAGGGAGACTCTTTCGATATCATATAAATAGTTTGCTATGCTATGCTTGGAATCTTTGTGAAATGTGTGATTTTACTTGTTGCTCTAAGAACCCTAAAAAACACCTTCCCTACCTATGTGAGTTCAATGATAATGAAATCTTATCTTCTTATGCAAAGGGTGTTTATAGTTACTATGATATCAAACAAATTGAAGAATTTGTCGTTTTTAAGGGTGCTCATGAAGTTACTTCTTTGATTGAAAAGTCTGATTTTACTCTCAAGAAATCTGAAAATTCTGTCATACTTAATTATTGCAATGAAAACCTTGCTCATAATGTCTATGTCCAAGAATTTATTGACAGAATGATCGTTGCTTTGGAAGGAAATAATAATATGCATGAACCTATAGATAATGATGATTCCGATGATTTGATTGAAATATCCCTTGATGAACATGATGCTTGCTATTCTTGTGGTCATGAAGCCAATATTTATGAAGACAAATTTGTATAGTTCCTTATGTTAAAAATGAGATCGTTGCTATTGCACCCATGCTTGATAGCTCCCTCAACGAAAAGCATGATTTAAATGATTTTAATATAAATTCTCTTGATGTCAATTGTGCTAATAATATGCAAAATCCTAAGCTTGGGGATGCTAGTTTTGCTATGTCTACTACTTGTTGCAATGATCATGATTGGGGTGATTCTTCTTATGATCTTGAAAATTTATTTAATCCCCATGATGAATATGAGATTGATAATATTGTTTGCAATAATATTGAAAGTGGGTTTGGAAGAGTGTCAAATCTAGATCCCACATATTTGGAGAATATTCAATCTTATGAAATTTTTGATAAAAGTGGGTTTGGAGAGGTCATGACTTTAGTTAATGTTAATCCCACTTTTTCAGAAGAGTGTCACTTTGCATGCATGTGGGTCGTGTTGAAAATGTTTTATGTGATAGCTATTTTGTTGAATTTGCTTATGATCCCACATGTAATTATTATGAGAGAGGAAAATATGGCCGTAGAAATTTTCATGATAATAAATTACCTCTCGTTATGTTGAGATTGCTATTGTTTCTTTCCGCCTCCTTGCATATGCTAGTTTTTGCTTGCCTTGATAATTTGTTTGCCTATAAGATGCCTATGCATAGGAAGTATGTTAGACTTAGATGTGTTTATCACGTGTTTTATGATGCTCTCTTTGTGCTTCAACTCTTGTCTTTCTTGTCAGCATCATTGATATATTTATGCCTAGCTAGGGGCGTTAAACGATAGCGCTTGTTGGGAGGCAACCCAATTTTATTTTTGTTTTTTGTTTTTTGCTTCTGTTTAGGAATAAATAATCCATAAAGCCTCTGTTTGTATGTGGTTTTATGTTTTAATTAGTGTCTGTGCCAAGTAGAACCTATAGGATAACCTACGATGATAGTTGATTTGATTTTGCTGAAAAACAGAAACTTTGCGTGCACGAATATAATTTTTTTAAATCACAGGAACGTGCTTTTGCATTGATTATTTTTGCTGCTGATCAATAAACAAATTGTACAGGACTTCCTATTTTGGTAGAAGTTTTAGAGTTCCAGAAGTTTGCGTTAGTTACAGATTTTTGCAGACTGTTCTGTTTTTGACAGATTCTGTTTTGCGTGTGTTGTTTGCTTATTTTGATGAATCTATGGCTAGTAAAATAGTTTATAACCCATAGAGAAGTTGGAATACAGTAGGTTTAATACCAATATAAATAAAGAATGAGTTCATTACAGTACCTTGAAGTAGTATTTTGTTTTCTTTCTCTAACGGAGCTCATGAGATTTCTATTGAGTTTTGTGTTGTGAAGTTTTCAAGTTTTGGGTGAATTCTTTTGATGGATTATGGAACAAGGAGTGGAAAGAGCCTAAGCTTCGGGATGACCATGGCACCCCCAAGATAATCCAAGGACACCAAAAAGTCAAAGCTTGGGGATGCCCCGGAAGGCATCCCCTCTTTCTTCTACTTCCATCGGTAATTTACTTGGAGCTATATTTTTATTCACCACATGTTATGTGTTTTGCTTGGAGCGTCTTGTATCATTTGCGTCTTTGCTTGTTAGTTTACTTCAATCATCCTTGCTGTACACACCTTTTGAGAGAGCCATACATGAATTGGAATTTGTTAGAATACTCGTAGTGCTTCACTTATATCTTTTGAGCTTGATAGTTTTGCTCATAGTGCTTCACTTATATCTTTTGAGCGTGATAATTTTTGCTCTAGTACTTCACATAGATCTTTTAGAGCACGGTGGTGGATTTTTTTAAAAGAAACTATTGATCTCTCATGCTTCACTTAGATTATTTTGAGAGTCGTTAATAGCATGGTAATTTGCTTAATGTTAATATACTTGGTATTCAAGATATGTGAAACTTTCTTTTGAGTGCGTTGAATACTAAGATAAGTTTGATGCTTGATAATTGTTTTGAGATATGGAGGTGATAATATCAAAGTCATGCTAGTTGGGTGATTATGAATTTAAAGAATGCTTGTGTTGAAGTTTGTGATTCCCGTAGCATGCTCGTATGGTGAACCGCTTTGTGATGAAGTTGGAGCATAATTTTATTTATTGATTGTCTTCCTTATGAGTGAAGGTCGGGGGCGCGCGATGGTTAACTCCTACCAACCTCCCCCCTAGGAGCATGCGCGTAGTACTTTAGTTTTTGATGACTTCTAAATTTTTGCAACAAGTGCATGAGTTCTTTTGATTAATGTTGAGTCCATGGATTATACGCACCCTTTCACCCTTCCATTGTTGCTAGCCTCTCTTGTGTCACGCAACTTTCGCCGGTACCATACACCCACCATATACCTTCCTCAAAACAGCCACCATACCTACCTATTATGGCATTACCATAGCCATTCCGAGATATATTGCCATGCAACTTTCCACCTTTCCGTTCATATGACACGCTCTATCATTGTCATATTGCTAGCATGATCAGGTAGTTGGCATTGTATTTGTGGCAAAGCCACCATTCATAATTCTTTCATACATGTCGCTCATGAGTCATTGCACCTCCGGGTACACCGCCGAAGGCATTCATATAGAGTCATATTTTGTTCTAAGTATCGAGTTGTAATTGTTGAGTTGTAAGAAAAATAAAAGTGTGATGATCATCATTATTAGAGCATTGTCCCAGTGAGGAAAGGATGATGGAGACTATGATTCCCCCATAAGTCGGGATGATACTCCGGACAAAAAAAGGCCATAAAAAAAAGAGAAAGGGCCCAAATAAAAAAATAAAAAAATGAGAGAAAAAGAGAGAAGGGGCAATGCTACTATCCTTTTACCACCCATGTGCTTCAAAGTAGCACCATGATCTTCATGATAGAGAGTCTCCTATGTTGTCACTTTCATATACTAGTGGGCATTTTTCATTATAGAACTTGGCTTGTATATTCCAGTGATGGGCTTCCTCAAAATGCCCTAGGTCTTCGTGAGCAAGCAAGTTGGATGCACACCCACTTAGTTTCTTTTGTTGAGCTTTCATACACTTATAGCTCTAGTGCATCCGTTGCATGGCAATCCCTACTCACTCACATTGATATCTATTGATGGGCATCTCCATAGCCCGTTGATACGCCTAGTTGATGTGAGACTATCTTCTCCTTTTTTGTCTTCTCCACAACCACCATTCTATTCCACCTATAGTGCTATGTCCATGGCTCACGCTCATGTATTGCGTGAAAGTCGAAAAAGTTTGAGATTATTAAAGTATGAAACAATTGCTTGGCTTGTCATCGGGGTTGTGCATGATTAAATACTTTGTGTGATGAAGATAGAGCAACAGCCAGACTATATGATTATGTAGGGATAACTTTCTTTAGTCATGCTATTTTGAGAAGACATGATTGCTTTGATTAGTATGCTTGAAGTATTATTATTTTTATATCAATATGAACTTTTGTCTTGAATCTTTCAGATCTGAATATTCATGCCACAATTAAGAAGATTTACATTGAAATTATGCCAAAGTATCACTCCGCATCAAAAATTCTTTTTTTTATCATTTACCTACTCGAGGACGAGCATGAATTAAGCTTGGGGATGCCTGATACGTCTCCAACGTATCTATAATTTTTTATTGCTCCATGCTACTTTATCTACTGTTTTGGACTATATTGGGCTTTATTTTCCACTTTTATATTATTTTTGGGACTAACCTATTAACCGGAGGCCCAGCCCATAATTGCTTTTTTTGCCTATTTCAGTGTTTCGAAGAAACGGAATATCAAACGGAGTCCAAACGGAATGAAACCTTCGGGAATGTGATTTTCTCACTGAACGTGATCCAGGAGAATTGGACCCTACTCCAAGGAACAACAGAGGCGGTCACGAGGGTGGGGGGCGCCCCCCCCTAGGGCGCGCCCCCTACCTCGTCAGCCCCCTGTTGCTCCACCGACGTACTCCTTCCTCCTATATATACCTACGTACCCCCGACAGATCAAATACGGAGCCAAAAACCTAATTCCACCGACGCAACCTTCTGTATCCATGAGATCCCATCTTGGGGCCTGTTCTGGAGCTCCGCCGGAGGGGGCATTCACCACGGAGGGCTTCTACATCAACACCATAGTCCCTCCGATGAAGTGTGAGTAGTTTACTTCAGACCTTCGGGTCCATAGCTAGTAGCTAGATGGCATCTTCTCTCTTTTTGGATCTAAATACAATGTTCTTCCCCTCTCTCGTGGAGATCTATTCGATGTAATCTTATTTTTGCGGTGTGTTTGTTGAGACCGATGAATTGTGGGTTTATGATCCAGCTTATCTATGAATAATATTCGAATCTTCTCTGAATTCTTTTATGTATGATTGAGTTATCTTTGCAAGTCTCTTCGAATTATCCTTTTGGTTTGGCCAACTAGATTGGTAGTTCTTGCAATGGGAGAAGTGCTTAGCTTTGGGTTCAATCTTGCGGTGTCCTTTCCCAGTGACAGAAGGGGCAGCAAGGCACGTATTGCATTGTTGCCATCGAGGATAACAAGATGTTTTTTTATCATATTGCATGAATTTATCCCTCTACATCATGTCATCTTGCTTAAGGCGTTACTCTGTTTTATCTTAATACTCTAGATGCATGCTGGATAGCGGTCGATGAGTGGAGTAATAGTAGTAGATGCAGAATCGTTTCGATCTACTTGTCTTGGATGTGATGCCTATATACATGATCATACCTAGATATACTCATAACTATGGTCAATTCTGTCAATTGCTCAATAGTAATTTGTTCACCCACCGTAGAATATGTATGCTCTTGAGAGAAGCCACTAGTGAAACCTATGGCCCCCGGGTCTATTCTCATCATATCAATCTCTATCACTTTATTACTTGCTTTGTTTTTACTTTGCCGTTTACTTTTCACTTTGCATCTCTATATCAAAAATACCAAAAATATTATTTATCTTCTCTATCAGATCTCACCCTCGTAAGTGACCGTGAAGGGATTGACAACCCCTAATCACGTTGGTTGCGAGTAGCTATCGTTTTGTGTAGGTACGAGGGACTTGTGCGTGGTCTCCTACTGGATTGATACCTTGGTTCTCAAAAACTGAGGGAAATACTTATGCTACTTTGCTGCATCATCCTGTCCTCTTCGGGGAAATCCAACACAGTGCTCAAGAGGTAGCACTCCTATTCTGATGCATAGCCTGCTTTTGTAACCTGCTCATTGTACCTTACCTGCTGATCCTAAACTGCTTAGTATAGGTTGGTTAGTGATCCATCAGTGACCCCCACCTTGTCCGTGTTGCCCCTGCTTCATCATTGAAGACCCGATCAACGGGATCGAAGACCAGGCCCCGGCACCGCACATCACTTACCCCTTAGTTGCTCGACACTACTAGGTTACTATCGAGTGTCGAGGGTGAGACCTCTACAACACTTCTGATGTTAACCCTGTAGTGTAGCTATTCGGTCGTGGTCATCGGGGGTGATTCCGCCTTGACCACTTCCGGTACGACTCTGTCATGCAACCCCTCAAGTGTGAACCTCGGGGGTGGTTCCTCTTACGTTCACCTTGATGATTACATCGAGTGGAATTCACCGGGGGTGATTCCTCGGGTTTTCCCCTTGATGTTTGGACACACGGATACTTGGACTTTACAACTGTTACTTGGAGAGGCGGTTCGACCCTGAGGGGTACCCGAGAGTGATGTGAAGACGGGTTGACCTGGAGGGTGCCCGCGAAATAATTACGAGGCGTGGCCGGGCATTCCTAGCCCTTGTCGCAAGTCCTCGAGACGGGGCAACGGGGTCACCTCTTTCGTGAGTCTCTACTTGTTACCATGTGTTCATAATCCACTATGATTTGGATATTTGATCCGAGGGGCCTCTGGCCTGATAGCACTAACCATCACGTGGGCATAGTATGGGCGTTCTATGACGTATACATCAGCCGAAGCTTAATAGACGTCAGCGACTAAGCGGCACGCGCCGGGTTGGACTGGTAAGCTCCTGCCTTTTTTAAGGAGGTAGCTAGGTCTGCTCACCGGCCGCGTACGCAATGTGCAGGAGTTCCCGGGGAGATGGCCCATGACCCCTGGGGGCATAGGTTTAGTCCGGCGTGCTGGCCTCTCTATTAAGCCTAGGTCGGATTGCAGCGTATTGTTTGGCCGAGGCCGGGCATGACCTAGGAAAGTGTGTCTGGCCAGAGTTAATCGAGCGTGGTGGGTAAGTTGGTGCACCCCTGCAGGGAAGAAAACATCTATCAATGGCCTGTCCTACGGTAACAGACACTTGGAGTTGTATCCCGATCGATACAACTAGAACTAGATACTTGAGATGAGACTTGGATATGAGATGATAACTGGATAGTATGGCTCTCGGATTGCTTTCTCGCAGGGAGTCGAGAAAGGATCTCTGGCCGAGGTTGATAACACTACTACTACTTTACTTTATGATACTCTACTCCCTCCTGTTTGCTGCAAGATGGTGGTTTTCAGAAGATGCTAGTTTTCGATATGACTAGACCTTCTCTCTATTCTTGCATTTCTGCACCCTGGTCCACATATACAGCCTTCCTTTGATAATGTTGCATATGTAGTGTAGATCCTTGCTTGCGAGTACTTTGGATGAGTACTCACGGTTGCTTTGCTCCCCCTTTTTCCCCTTCTTTCTTCTTTCAGGTTGATGCAACCAGATGCTGGAGCCCAGGATCCAGACAACCCCACCGACGACTACTACTACCCCGAGGGTGCCTACTACTACGTGGAGACCGCCGACGACCAGGAGTAGTTAGGAGGTTCCCAGACAGGAGGCCTTGCCTTTTCGATCAATGTTGCTTTTGTGCTAGCCTTCTTAAGGCAAATTTGTTTAACTCATGTCTGTACTCAGATAATATTGCTTCTGTTGACTCTTATGTATTCAAGCTTATGTATTCGAGCCCTCGAGGCCCCTGGCTTGTAATATAAAGCTTGTATTATTTTAATTTGTGTCTAGAGTTGTGTTGTGATATGTTCCCGTGAGTCCTTGATCTTGATCGTACACATTTGCATGTATGATTAGTGTGCTATTGAATCGAGGCCGTCACAAGTTGGTATCAGAGCCAACTGCCTGTAGGTAGCCCCTTTCCAACTCCTTGGCCGAAGTTGAGTCTAGTCACTAAAGACTTTTACTAACATGGTTGTGTGGCTTACGGGCCCATGTCGCCATTGGGTTGTGTTACGATATTTTACTCCTCGTCTATACTATGGGACTCTGATCTCTCGTCTATTCAGGTTAAACATTTTACTAACTCTGACATTAGGTTCTCGTACCCACTTCCTCCCGGAGAGCCCCGACATTATCGATGATCGCTTGCTTCGCCAGAAGATTCTGCGGGCACTCCTCGATGTTTCTCAAGACCCTCTGCCAACTGCCTTGCAGTTCCTGGCCACCGATAATCCCCCTGAATAACATCCTTGCCATTTGTACCTTCATCCCTAGTTGCTCCTGTTATTACAAGATACCACTAGTACTCTCCGTTGTTCCGAGAATCCTTTGTGCCTTCTGCTTTGCAGCTTCTTTTCGAACTACAGATAATTCACTTAACCAGGGTTTGTTCATCCCCAGTTGTTCATATGCTTTCCAAAATACCTGAAAATGCTATCTGATCTTTCAAAAATCCTCTACAACCTATTGCTCTTGGAATTCTTGCATACTTGCTTTCTGGTTAATTCCATTTGTCTGGCGATATTCATTAAAATCCTTTGGGGTTAACATTCAGATCCTGTTGGTTTAGCAAGTGTGTGAATGCACACAACCATCAATTAATCCTTGGAAATTTTCTTTTCGGCTCAGACATTGATCCGGATACGAGCTCGTTCTTGCCAAATCAAGATTTGATCGGGTGCACCTCTAAGTCTATTCAACTTACTCATCTTTTGATCAGAGCCTCTGCTTCTGATCCTTCGTCTTGAAATCATAATTCCTTTGTACTCAAGCATCGAATTATTCAGACGTTTCTATAAGCCGATGCCTTTGCATCCCCTTCTTCATCTGGTTGATTAGCGATACTCACATCACCCTGTCCTGAATCACTAGATCCACTACTGGGTTGTTATCCGACAATGTCCTTCACATCCAAAATCTTGTGAGTTTTTCCCTAATACATAATACCTTCGGTAAATTGTATCATCTGCTTTGACCTCGATACTCTGCTTTCGAACTCGTATCTTTTGCTTGGTTGATGGTTCTATAGATTTGTAAAAATACCCTGATGGGTTGAACTTATGCCTTCCATAATCCGTGTGAACCCAAGAGTTCTCACGAGTCTTACTCTTCTGGTACTTCGCTAGATAAATCTTCCGCACTACAATTTCTTCGAAAACAAGGAGTGAATGAAAAATTATGCATTGAAGAAGTGGGAGTCGACCTTGAACCTTTGTATTCATGCCCATGGACCCGATGTAGAACTTATCATGGAAGCTTCTCGTAAAAATAATTATTTCTTTGGTACAAGCTCATCTTGTATCTATGAATTGATCCTTTGCAATCGTGGCTCCGACCATATTTCCTTGATTCCATTTACCAGATAAGTTAAAATACCTATACTCTGCAAATCATTTCCCCCATCCAACCTCTACTCGGATTTACCTTCCGGCATTACACCTAGTACTTGATACTGGGAAGTTTTATACCCCATCACATCTGTCCTAGCCGATCGGCTATATCATTATCTTGCTAAATTTTAATTGTGCTACCTGGTCCTTCCCGGAGCACAATCTTCGACAATGAGCTAAGCTTACATCGATCTTCCCCATCATATTATTTCGCCTTGAACAACAAGCTTGATTTCAAGTTTGTATCATACCCGTGGTTCCAATAACCTTTCGCTTCATCATTCCTTTGACTTGATGCCATCGCCGATCGATTACATCTTCTTCAAATCTCTTGACAAATGTGTCATGATCATCATCAACATTCTAATGCTCTTCCAGGATATCAATCAAATTCAAGATGAGAAATAACATCCTTATCCCTCAATGATTTGGGTTATCATCGACAACATTATTGCCTTCCCCCCAACCCAAACTTGTTCATATCGTTTTGGCATTACATTCTTTTGACATGTCGACGGATTGCTGTTGAACCCATCGGCCACATCCTCATCCTTTCGATGATGAAATATTACAAACTATTCTAGCAGTTCCCGCGGGATCCGTTGTGAATCCAAAAGTCCGACATTTACCCGATGACCATGTCAATGCTATCCCGAAGCATGTATGTGGTACTACGATCATTAACATGAACATTGGAAGCGCAATGCTAAATGTTTCTTGATCGATTATCCAAACCCTGTTGTATGGGTAACGTCATGAATTTCCTCTCCCCTTTTACTGAAGTGGTTATCAACTTACAGTCCTGTCATGATTATCCTGCTCTGCTTGTTCTTGTGGAGGATATACTCCTAATACTTGTGTTTCAACACACTTCCTTTCCATTGTTTTGTTTAACCTTTCTTGTAAACTAACATACCTGAGCGGTGATAATTCCCTGCTTATGTAAACACCTCGGTGTACAAACTCCGTCAGTAATACCTTGTTACTATTGTTGATGACATTCAGGTAGCCACCGATGGTCGAGAACTTTGCCTATTAGTCCGCCTTGTCTTATCGAGCAGGAAAATGGTTCTCGTCATCCCTCGCCCTTGGTACCAACGTTGTTGCCAACATAACTGACAGGCTATCCTCTGACATGCCTTGCTACCATGACCGTGCAATATGTCGGCGTCCTTCCTACTTTTGAACCACATGGTGGGCCCATAACCCACAGTTCCACAGGATCGAAACCTGACTCCTATACATCCTTGATTCTGAAGTATCCTTTTTCACTTGCCTTCGTATGTAATTCATGAGCCACCTTCCTAGTGATCTATTCTTGTATCAGATGCAATAAATTTTGTTGTTGTTGCTCTGAACCCCTTTCACTTTTTGAATAGGCATCGAATGCCTGCCCGTTAAAACTTCTCATGGTACCTTCATACTTATCTCTCGATGTTTTATTAAGTTTCAACTCGAGAGATACTTCCACCTCATTCCCTGAATTGTTCACCAGATAATTAACCCTATAAGGGTCAGTTATCCCGAAGTTACTCTTTACTTCCCCATTTAAATATCGGGACGAGATTTCTTGTAGTGGAGGAGATTTGTAACACCCCCGGTGTCATGCTACAGTAACCCTCTATGATTAAGCTAATCTTTTTTCCAAACAGTGCTTAATCACCTTAGTTCAATATCCCATTTGAAATTCCAGTCAATTCAAATTCAAGTGAAGTTTGAAGTTGCTCAGAAAAATCCAACGAATCCGAATACACGGTCCGTTTACTTGTTGGATGCCTCTAACTATCTGAACATGGAACTTTCACCCTCTGGTCACCTGTCTAACACAGGCCCGGAACCGGGAATACCTTCCCAGTTGAATTCCCCCTTCACCTGTATCGTGCAACACTACATTAGAACACTCCTAGCGCTGCGTATTGCCATGTTATGCCTTTTGATGCCTTGTTTGCTCTGTATTTACTGTTTCTTCCCCCTCTTCTCTCCGATAGACCCCGAGACTGATGCTGCCCCTGTGATCGACTACGTCGACGAAAACACTTCTTCCCTTTCATCAGAGCTTCCAGGCAAGCCCCCCCCCCCCTTTGATCATCCCATTATCGCCCATTCCATTCTCTCATGATTGCATTAGATTTTGTTATTGTTATTGATTGCTCCTATTCTGATGCATAGCCTGCTTTTGTAACCTGCTCATTGTACCTTACCTGCTGATCCTAAACTGCTTAGTATAGGTTGGTTAGTGATCCATCAGTGACCCCCACCTTGTCCGTGTTGCCCCTGCTTCATCATTGAAGACGCGATCAACGGGATCAAAGACCAGGCCCCGACACCACACATCACTTTCCCCTTAGTTGCTCGACACTACTAGGTTACTATCGAGTGCCGACGGTGAGACCTCTACAACACTTCTGATGTTAACCCTGTAGTGTAGCTATTCGATCGCGGTCATTGGGGGTGATTCCGCCTTAACCACTTCCGATACGACTCTGTCGTGCAACCCCTCAAGTGTGAACCTCGGGGGTGGTTCCTCCTACGTTCACCTTGATGATTACATCGAGTGGAAATCACCGGGGGTGATTCCTCGGGTTTTCCCCTTGATGTTTGGACACACGGATACTTGGACTTCACAACTGTTACTTGGAGAGGCGGGTCGACCCTGAGGGGTACCCGAGAGTGATGTGAAGACGGGTTGACCTGGAGGGTGCGCGCGAAATAATTACGAGGCGTGGCCGGGCATTCCTAGCCCTTGTTGCAAGTCCTCGAGACGGGGCAACGGGGTCACCTCTTTCGTGAGTCTCTACTTGTTACCATGTGTTCATAATCCACTATGATTTGGATATTTGATCCGAGGGGCCTCTGGCCTGATAGCACTAACCATCACGTGGGCATAGTATGGGCGTTCTGTGACGTATACATCAGCCGAAGCTTAATAGACGTCAGCGACTAAGCGGCACGCGCCGGGTTGGACTGGTAAGCTCCTGCCTTTTTTAAGGAGGTAGCTAGGTCTGCTCACCGGCCGCGTACGCAATGTGCAGGAGTTCCCGGGGAGATGGCCCATGACCCCTGGGGGCATAGGTTTAGTCCGGCGTGCTGGCCTCTCTATTAAGCCTAGGTCGGATTGCAGCGTATTGTTTGGCCGAGGCCGGGCATGACCTAGGAAAGTGTGTCTGGCCGGAGTTAATCGAGCGTGGTGGGTAAGTTGGTGCACCCCTGCAGGGAAGAAAACATCTATCAATGGCCTGTCCTACGGTAACAGACACTTGGAGTTGTATCCCGATCGATACAACTAGAACTAGATACTTGAGATGAGACTTGGATATGAGATGATAACTGGATAGTATGGCTCTCGGATTGCTTTCTCGCAGGGAGTCGAGAAAGGATCTCTGGCCGAGGTTGATAACACTACTACTACTTTACTTTATGCTACTCTACTCCCTCCTGTTTGCTGCAAGATGGTGTTTTTCAGAAGATGCTAGTTTTCGATATGACTAGACCTTCTCCCTATTCTTGCATTTCTGCACCCCGGTCCACATATACAGCCTTCCTTTGATAATGTTGCATATGTAGTGTAGATCCTTGCTTGCGAGTACTTTGGATGAGTACTCACGGTTGCTTTGCTCCCCCTTCTTTCTTCTTTCTGGTTGATGCAACCAGATGCTGGAGCCCAGGATCCAGACAACCCCACCGACGACTACTACTACCCCGAGGGTGCCTACTACTACGTGGAGACCACCGACGACCAGGAGTAGTTAGGAGGCTCCCAGGTAGGAGGCCTTGCCTTTTCGATCCATGTTGCTTTTGTGCTAGCCTTCTTAAGGCAAATTTGTTTAACTCATATCTATACTCAGATAATGTTGCTTCTGTTGACTCTTGTGTATTCGAGCTTATGTATTCGAGCCCTCAAGGCCCCTGGCTTGTAATATAAAGCTTGTATTATTTTAATTTGTGTCTAGAGTTGTGTTGTGATATCTTCCAAGTGAGTCCTTGATCTTGATTGTACACATTTGCGTGTATGATTAGTGTACGATTGAATCGAGGGCGTCACATCCGTGCCACCACCGCCGCTCAAGGGGGAGAATGAAGCCCCCCCCCCCCCGACCACCGACGTAGGCCAGGCTTTGGCCGGCGACGCCTTTTTGGTTGCGGCAAGAAGGAGGGAGGGGAGAGGGACGAGGAGGTTGGGGGCTTTAGTTTAGCTCTAGGGTGTGCCGATTTTATCTGCCATATCTCAATTTCTCCACCAATCGACGTGAACCAAAATGAAAACTATATATGATTAATTTGATTAAGATCTCACATTCTTGTTGTTGGATGCTATATCGATGTAATCTCATCCTCATCGTCGCTTACGAAAGTGCGTCCAACGTAGATGGAGTAATGCTAATGTTATTAATTTTTGGTTTCGATTCACACAAATTCACTATTCTATATGACTATATGCTTCGGTATGAATGTTGATACTTTATTTTAACTGTTCATTTAAAATTGAGGAAAGTATCGTTTTCCCCCTCAAATCCTGTCTGATGGATCAATTTCCCCCCAAAGTCTAAAACCGGATCAATCAGCCCCTAAACTCTCCAAAACCGGATCAATTCTCCCCCATGGTGGTTTTGGACAAGATTTCGGCGGTTTTGACTTTTCTCCTTGCTGACTGGACTGTGCTGACTGGACATATGCAACTTTCCCCAATTTTTCATTGCAATCCCTAGGTCTGTCCCCGTCCCCTCGCCGCGAAGCACTTTGTCGCCGTCCCCCTCGCCGCCCCCTCGCCGGCCCCTCGTCGGCCCCTCGTCGGCACCATCGTCGTGGTCCATGGCCTCGTCTGCTAGCTCATCAAGCAGTCACCGGCGGCCGCAGTCCATGGCCTTCTCAGGGCAGTCGCCGGTGCCATATCGGGAGCCACCGATGGCGTACTCGCCTAAGAAGTTGTGCCACTGCAACGTCAAGGCTCCAAGGTGGATTTCGTGGAGCATTGCCAACCCGGTCGTCGATACTACAACTGCAACCAGTCTCTGGTAAGTCAATCTGTGCCGGCCGTTGTTTTCTTGAGCAGCAAAGTTATAGTCTTTGCACGAGTCTGTTAACAAAATTGCACAAATTGTTGATTAGGGACGAGACTGTGGGTACTTCAAGTGGCATGATGATCCACTGGGTCAGTTTCTCAGTATGTTAGTGGGTGATCTGCGAGATGTTGTTAATCGGCTGAAGACAGAGGTTAGGAAGCTCAAGACTGAGAAATCACAGCTGGAGCATGCTCTCATGGATGCTAAGTGCAGCATTGGTGATGCTGATGTTTATGTGCTGGATTTGAAAGCGCATCATGCTCAACAAATGGATGTTCTTGCCAAAGAATTTCAGAGAAGCAAGTTTATGTACAAATTTGCCATCTTTTGCTGCATTGTGTGTGTTGTTATCATGGCTTTGAAGATGTGATGTACTATGTAGGATGCATTGTGTGTGTTGTCAACCACCTATGTAAGCTCCAGGCAACAAATGTATTTGAGTTTAAAATTTCAGAACAGGAAGTTGTGTCTGAAGTTAACTGAACTTTTGTCTAAATTTGTCTGAAGTTAACTGAATTTTTCTGAAGTTAACTGTTGTCTGAAATTTCAGCAGCCACTGCATTTCACAGGCACCCACCCACCCATTTAAAGCCAGCGCTCGGGCAGACACCACTCCCCCACCCACCGATGGTGGCTGCAGAAGTGAAGATGTAGTTAAGTTTCTAGTTCAGTATCCACTGAGAGTTTCTAGTTAAGTTTCTAGTTATGTACTGGAGAAATGCAGTTAAGTTTGTAAGTTCAGTAGTGGTGAAATGCAGTTAAGTTATGTACTGAACAAATGCAGGGAACAAATGTACTGAAGATGTTTAAGTATTAATGTTTCCAACTCTGTTGTCCTCTTTGTTTCAATCAAGAAAATTATACTAGCAGAAATCCTGCCTCAAATGAACATAAGCAGAAATATAGCACAAGTGTAGCACAAAATTTGTGCACAAAATAGTGCCTCAAATGGATCGCCCTTTCTTAGCATTTAGTGCCTCCTTGTATGCAGCCAGGTTGAACACACAATGTTGTGGAAGTCTAGTTTCAGAGCTTGGTTGTGATCTTTGTTGTGAAGTAGGCTCATTGATCTTCAGAGTGCCTGGTTTTCTTCTAACATCCATCTTCTGTGGCCTAGGTTGCACAACCACTGCCTTGCCTTTTATATCAGCAGCCTGGAAACAAGTTTTCATTAGTACAAACAAAATGCAACCAAATTTTCATTAATACTAACAAGTATGATCTTAAGCTGCTTTTGAAGCATAGCTTTGTGAGTCTGAAGAGCATCAAAAGCCTCTTTGTCTTGCTTCTTTTGTGTGCAGCTTCTTTGACCAAATGTGCATTTCCATGATGTTTAGATGCATCATTGTTTTTACAGCTTGATCTATTATGTCCTTGCCTTTTGCAAGAACTGCAAGTGATCTTGCCACCTACTTTGCTCATCTTAGTACCCTTAGGTTTTTCTCCTTCCTCTCTCCTCCTTTCTGTTTTAGGCCTTCCAGGCAAGCTAATGTGACCGGGTGGTTGTGGCTTTGGACTTGTTGAAATAGGCCAACTCTCCTCTCCCTCCAAAGGTTGTAAGCAATGATCATATATCTTGTTGTATACATCTATGGAGTAACAAGGAGCAATATAATCATCTATTTTCTGTCTTGTTTTGTAGATAGCACTAATGGCATGGCAGCATGGTAAACCTGACAGCTGCCAATATCTACAAGAGCAAGTCCAGAGCTGCAAGTTAACAGTAAATTTGAATTTCTCATGCTCTTGCACTTCAAATCCATCTTTCCCATTCCACAGCACATGACAGAAACCTGATCTCCTTATGTTTTGCTTCAATTTTTTGAAAATGTTGGGACATATAGTTCCTTTCCAGTTAACCGACTTTCCTCTATTTTCTTGTACCCTTACCATAATTTTGCACCTGATCCACTCAAGCATCGAGACAATAGCAAGGTACCTAGCTAACAGGATGTAGTTGTTGAAAGATTCACACATGTTGTTATCAACTGAATCACAATTGGACCCCAGCTTCATGTAGGCCCTACTCCAATGAACTGGATCAGTGTTCATCATATCTTTTGCACCCTCAACGGTAAATTGTGCAAGCCTTGCCCTGTTGTAGTTGAAAATCACTTTGTTTGGTGATTTTGCACATCTCCAAAACCTTTTCTGAAGATCATGGTCTGGGTGTTTTTTCTTCCAATTAGCATATATGTGTCTTGCACACATTCTATGCTCAGCTTTAGGAAAAATGTCCTCCATTGCCCCTATAAGTCCCTTTTGCTGGTCTGACATAAATACATATCCATCTCCTTGATTGCTTATTTTCAAGTCCTGGTTTATTTTTGCAAGAAACCAGAACCATGACTCATAATTTTCTTTCTCCACAACAGCCCAAGCAATAGGATACATCTGGTTATTTGCATCTCTTCCTATAGCACACAACATCTGTCCATAGCAAGCACCTTCGAAAAAACACCCATCAAGGCCTATAACTTTTCTACAACCTGCTAAGAAACCTTTCTTCAAGGCATCAAAACACATGTAAAATCTTTGGAATACATATGACCCATCCTTTTCATTTTGGTCCAACTTCACTGCTACTGTGCTTCCAGGATTAGTTCTCAGGAGCTCTAACTGATAATTAAACAATTTGGAGTACTCTCCTTCAGTGGAATGCAACAGTTTCTGCATGACCATTCTCTTTGCCTTCTTGCACTGTGCAACTATGACATCAGCAAATAAGTCCTCAAGTACAGTTTTTCTCAAATCTTCTAACTTCCAACTTGGGTTTGCTCTTATAAGCCTGCCATATTTTGTAGCAATCACAGATGATGTGACCAGTTTGTTATCTCTTCTTGGAATGCAATGGTGCTCATCTAGAAAGGTACACACCTGTAGCCACTTATTTCTACTAGTTTTAGAAGCATATATCATCTAGTTGCAGCCAGGCCAAGTACACTTTGCACCAACTTTATGATTTTCATCCTTTGTGAAAGCAATATGCACATGCTTCTTAATGCCATATTTTATTAGAGCTTTCTTCATTTGATGTCTTCCTCTGAAAACCATTTCTATCTCAAATGTAGGCATTTCTGATTTGCTGTCATATTTCTTTCATTCACTTTTCCTTCTCACTAGTTGTGTGGCCCCCTCACCATCACTTTCCTCATCAAAAGAACAGTCATCATCTGATGACACAACATCATCTTCTATGCCATCCAGCTTCTCATCACCAGACAATCCTTCAATCACATTATTATCTTTGATGACAGGCCCAACAACATCCCCTAATTTCTTTGCTCTCTTCTGCCTCCTAATTTCCCTTGCTAATTTCCTTACTTGTTCTGCCTCTGATTCTTCAGCAGAACTGTGCTCTGACAAAGGCTGGTAGTCAATGTCACTCTCATCATCACCTTCTTCTCCTTCTTTTACATTTTCATGTAATGCTTCATTACCACTTCATCCAATTTCAATATGATCGTACAAAGGGTTCTTTCCAAGAGGTTTGAGTCAATCGAAATTTAGTTTGGAATGTAGTGCGAAGGAATCAAAAAGTTCCTATGTGATTCAAACCTACAAATCAAACAACCCACGTAGGTAAATATCTTAAGGATTTAATCCTCCAAAATTTCTATGAAAATTCTTTGAAATAAAAAAGGCCCTTAGTACGATCATAAACAAAAGGAATGGTCATAATATCATAAGAATATATGTTTTGATCAAGGCATTGAGCAGAGTGGAACTGAACATGCTCACATACAATTAGATGTCAGTTTAGACCTTTAAAAATAGTCTCATACTGGCATGTATGGTAACTTATTTCATTCTATGCTTATTTAACTACCATTTGCATTATCCAGATGACTGTACTGTTTATCTGTTGTGTGACCTTTTCTCATAGGATCAGTCGTTGATTTTGACTGGCCCAACTCGTGGACTCGTGTTACTAGATGGTATATATATTGAGGTAGATCTTAATATCATCGACGAGCAAGGGAAGAAAGACGAAAAACTTAGCAAGGGACTGTGTACGATCGATGGCATATTAAGGGGAGCGAGGGAACATAGTCATGTTGGATGTGCCGACCTTGATAGCAGGCTGAGCAACCTGGAGGTGAAATTTGCAGTAGTTAAATATGCTGTGGAGGCTACCCTTGAAATCAAGGTCCTCAATGGAGATTTCTGTGGAGAAATCACAGCTTGCACCTCCACCATTCAGGATCGTCTTGTGCTCCATGATAGCAAAGCAGGTGGTGTTATCTGTGATGTTAGTGGAATACTCCAGTTGTGGCGCCGTGTTGTAACTGTTGGCTTAGAGGAGACGCTTTTGTTAATGCTTGCTACACAGGCTTGTGATGTTGCAACTGCCTCGGCCACACGGACTCTTGTTTTTACTCCAGAAGTCAACGGTTCAACGGAAGGGGAAATTACTGTTGGTGCTGTTAAGTTGCTCATCAAGGTCAACTGGTCATTGATTATTTCGTTGTAAACTTTGATGTTCCTATGCTTAATCGAGCTACGTAATGGTCCCTAAACTGGTGGTGATGCATATGCCACCTCGATGTACCGAGAATATGCCACCTCGTCAAACCCCACCAGTTTAGTCCCTTTTATTGTGGTGATGCATTATCCGAAGTAGTTGAAGGATTTACACAAGCGTCAACCAGTGAAGTTTCTATTTTGGATAATAAACCTTTATGTTGAGGAGTTCTCAGGGCCAGTTCTTTTGTTGGCTTTTATAATAAGCTGGAATAACCTTCAAAGGCACTAAACGGTGGGGGTAGACGAGGTGGCATATTCTCAGTACATCAAGGAGCTTACGTTCACCTTCAACTACAAGAAGCCAGATTACTGCAAAACTCAAGACGGTTCTATGGCCAGATGCACACATTCGGTACCCTTGCAAGTGAAGTCAGGAATGACGAACAGGTGAAAATTGCCCTTTCAAGAACGACAGCAACAGTGCTAGAAGGTATACTTTTTCCATCATTATCTCGGCACATTATGTGTGGGTTCAACAGGAAAAATGAGAATGAGCTTATAAACAAGCCAATTGATGATATTGCCAAAGTAGAGAATGAACCAGTGGAAGTCCTTCAGGCACAATGTCACTAACTGAAGCTCCTATTGCAAATTGATTTTTGGGGGAAAGGAAAATTTCATACCAGCACCACAAGAAGGCTTCCCGACATATGAGAGTCTTGTGGCTCACATTGGAGTTGCTATGTACATTCATGAATCTGACAGATAGGTGCACATTCTCTCATGATTTTTCACAACTTTCTGGACCCTTGCTGAAAAGGCGGCCTGTCTTCTAATTTTTTGTTTTCTAAAACTCACAGTGTCTTGGTTGTTAGTTATAGTCCTTGTTGTAGTTAGTCATGCTGCAGTTAGTCAATGAGTCAAGCCTTAGTGAAGATCAACTCTAACCAATCCCTATAATCAGTTATGAGGAGTAAACTACATGACTAACCGGACCTAGCCGAACTCGCAAACCGCGCCGAGTAAAAATTTCACCACCTCCTTCTCCCGCCTGCGCGGCCACCCCTTCCCGCCGCTGCCATCCCTACTTGCCGCAGCCACCACCGATGCCTACGACTCCGGCCGGGATGGATAACCAAAACCCTTCTGCCACTCCGTCGGCTATTGCTGCCGGTGCGTCGCTGCCAGAAACGACCCCCGTGCTGCCCGCAGATTGCGGACAGTCACAGAGCAGAGTTTTACTGTACAAATCAGGAACCATTCGACAGTGCAGGCTGAAGACACAGTCACTGAGCAGAGTTATACTGTCCACATCAGGAACCATAAGACAGTGCAGCCTGCAGACAGAGTCACTGAGCAGATTTTGACACTACGTTACAATCACTGAGCAGATTTTGAGGCGCATTGAAGCTGTGGTGCTTTCATGTGAGCTCAGACCTTGCTTTAGCGAATGATATCATTGAAAAATCTACAAACAGAAAGATAAACCATAGTGAATTAAAAAGTGGACTGATATAAACAAAACTACAAAAGTACATGCGTAAACACTTCAGAGATGAAAAGGTTATAATTATACGAAATTTGTTGATTCTATCTTTTTTTGTTCACGTTTTGTTCATCACTTTCAACTCCAACAAGAAAATCCTTGATGCACATGTACAAAAGTTATGTGATATTCGTTTAGGAATATATTTATCAGTCATTTTCTAGTTCCATTACTCAGAATGAAACCAGATAGGTCCGAAAATGTCATGTCCAGCATGTACCAGAAGGCAAACAAGAAACTAGGAAGATAAAAACAAACTATTCGAATGAGAGTTGCTCGCAGGCAACCGAAGGTGAACTAGAGACGAATTACATCGCGATCTGCAGCTTCGGTTTCACTGAGCCCGTGGACATCATCTTCTTGACCCTTTTCATCGGCGCCGCCCCGGGTGATGGAGACCACACCCCCATCTCCAGAACTGAGATTGGGCTGATGATGTTGTGCTTCCCTGTCTTCTTCTCGCTGGTAGGGGACGCCGGTCCTTCATCGTCTGACAGACTGAGACCCCCCAAGCAAGCTTGCGTGTCCAGAGAGGTTATCCACTTTTTATCCTCAGAGGCTGTTTGAGGTAATGCAGCAGGTGATTCAAAAAGGCTCCCAGCTCTCTTTGTTGCTGGGCAGAAGTATCATCCATGATCTTAGCGCCTGCAGGATGCTCCACCCTATCTGTTTGAAATCAATCCAAGGAAGATAGTCAAAAATCATGTTGTTTCTAAATTTCCAGATGCATCAGAGAACCGCAGCATTAACCATGTTCAAAACTAGATGTTTCTTGTTAGAAACCCATAGTTTCGCTACTGATTCATAAGAGAGGGTGTCTGGTTTGTTAAAGAAACTGTGCATGATGTTCCAGATAGCAGTGGGCACCACACAATCAAAGAAAATATGAGTGATGCTTTCATCACAGGAGCAGAAAAGACATTCTTTACCTCTATCTATATGTCTTTTAAGCAGATTATCCTTAGTCATAAGCTTATTATATCCCAGGAGCCACAGAAAAATGTTAATCCTGGTGGGAACAGATAATTTCCAAACAGCAGGAATGAAGACTGGCTGCACCCCGCAGAAATTAATGATTGAATAAAGAGAGCTAGTCGAGTAAACACCATTGTTTTCTAATTGCCAGATCAGGGCATCTGTATCATCAGAGAAGTTAATACTTTTGGCTATTTCTAGTAGCTCATACCACTTCTCCATCATAGGTGGAGAAAAAGACCTCCTAAATGAAAGTTTGAGGGATTCCCCATCCCAGGTAGGTTGGATAGTAACATTTTTCTCCTCACAAATGAGGTAAAGATCCTAGAATTGCACAGCAAGGGGAGCTGTGCCTATCCAAGTATCTTCCCAAAACCTAATCTTAGAACCATTCCCCACTACCCATCTATATCCAAATTTGATGCTCTTGATCACAGAAACCACCCCTTTCCAAAAGATGGAGGCATTGGTGGAGGAGCTCAAGAAGATATTTGGTGAACTGGTGTTATACTTGCTATCAATTACCTTTTTCCACAGTTTCCCTTCCCCCTGAATGTACCTTTTGAGCCAAGAGCCAAGGAGGCACATATTGACTTCTTTAAGGTTTGGGATGCCTAAACCCCCATATTCTTTCTTCATGCAGATCATCCCCCAGTTGGCTAAGTGGAGTTTTCTGTTTCCCTCAAAATCACTCCAGAGGCAGTGAGCCATTTGAGTGTTGATGAGATCCAGAGCCCACTTGGGAAATTTAAAGAAAGAAAGGAGATAGATAGGTATACTAGCTAGGCAAGCTTGAATTAGAATTAGCCTTCCTCTATATGAGAGGAGCTTACCTCTCCAACCAGCAATCCTTTTAAGGATTTTATCAATCAATGGTTGAATATCTTCCCTCCTAAGCTTATCATAGTGGAGAGGCACCCCTAAGTATTTAATAGGAAAATTACCAATATGGCAGCCAAAGATCTCAACAAAAATACTAGTTTCATCTTGGGATAGCCCTATTGGTACTAATTCACTTTTACTATAGTTAATCTTCATTCCTGAAACCTTTTCAAAGCAATGGAGAACCAGCTTAAGGTTATTAGCCATCTCCTGATTTGCTTCAGAGAAAAGGATTGTGTCATCTGCATATTTCAGGCAAATGACTCCTCCGGGGCAGATCCTATTCCCAAGCCCACTAATCAAATTGGCAGTGGCAGCTTTGTCTAGCATTTTGGTGAGTGAGTCTACTACCAGGTTGAAAAGAAGGGGAGACAAAGAGTCTCCTTGTCTCAGTCCTTTCCCAGTGGTGAAAAACTCTCCAATAACTCGGTTGAGCTTCACAGCAACTGAACCCCCATGGGTGATTTTATCAATCCAGGAGAGCCAAAGCTCTCCAAACCCTCTAAGCTTAAGCATCTCTGCCAAGAAATCTAAGTTCACCATGTCAAAAGCTTTTTCATAGTCTAGCTTTAACACTAGGCCAGGATTTCTGGAGCTGTTAACAGAATGCAAAATCTCATGTGCAGTAACCACACTCTCTAGGATGTACCTCCCTTTAATGAAGGTTGTTTGATTACTAGCCATGAGCCTGTCCAAAATGCATGGAAGCCTATTGGTAAGGACTTTAGTAAAAAATTTAAAACTACAATTAAGTAGACTGATTGGCCTGAACTTTTTCATATTGACTGCATCTTTCTCTTTTGGAATGAGAGTGATGATGGCGAAATTCAGTCTATAGATGTCTAATTTTCCTAAGTAGAAATCATGGAACAGAGCCATGAGATCCTTTTTAATCAGATCCCAGAAATTCTGGTAAAACATGAAGGAGAGTCCATCAGGGCCAGGGGCCCCATCAGAGTATGAGCCCATAACAGCTTTCTTGACCTCTTCCTCTGTGAACTCAGCTTGAAGTAAGGAATTTTCATCCTTAGAGACTTTTTCTTCAGGCTTGAAATAATCATCCTTGAGTTTGAAACCTTCTCTACTTTCTTTCTTAAAGAGATCTTTATAGAAGTTGGGAGGCAATGTCCATCATCTCTTTCTCCTCAGAGACTAAGCCATTAGGGCCTTCGAGTTGATGGACCATTGTTTTTCTCCTCCTTTGGTTAGCTACAGCTTGGAAATAGGCTGTATTCCTATCTCCTTCTGTAATGTATCTGTCCCTGGATCTCTGCTTGGCTTTGGTTTCTTCTTTCAGCCAAAGCTTAGAGATTTCTAGGTTAAGGAATTTGAGCCTTTGCTGATCTACCTCGGAAAGTTCAGAAGTCTCAGCTTTGATGTCTAATACATCATATTCATCCATGAGATCTTTTTTAGCTTTTCTGAGCTCAGCTTCAACATTCTTGCTCCATCCCCTAGAGACTTTCCTAAACCTCCTAACCTTGATCTGCCAAATTTCTATGGCAGAAGAACCTTTAGTAGGTTCATTCCAGTTTTTTTCTGCAAGATGTTTAAAATCTTTCCTCATCAACCACCATTTTTCAAATCTGAAAATATTGGTCCTAGGGGTCACCCCTACTCCAGAGTCCCATATGATTGGTGTGATCACTCCCAATCCTAGGGAGGGCTTTGGAGGATGAAAGAGGAAAGATACTGTCTAATTCAGTGTTACGGAACAGCCTATCAATGGTAGACATGATGAGGTCTGTCTGATTGCTGGCCCAGGTAAACTTTCTACTAGACATCTTAATTTCCATTAAACTCCAAATATCTATCCAGGCATTAAATTTATCACACCATTTAGGATCTACTCTACCATTAATTTTATCAGCCTGGTATCTAACTAGATTGAAATCTCCCCCTAGGAGAGTAGGAGGATGATCTTCAATAAAGAGTGAATGTAGCTCAGAAATGAAGTCATCCTTACCCTCTTCATAGGGGGAACCATAGACAGTAATGATCCTAATTTTAACTTGCTTAGGTTTGTAAACTAGGAAGGCTGAAACAGAGAAATCTCTAACCTCCCAGTTAATTAATTCAAAAATATTATTATCAAAACCTACTAAAATACCTCCAGCAGTACCTTTAGCAGGGAGGGATCCCCAACTAAAATCTCTATTACTTACTATGGATTTCAGAAAGGAATCAGAAATCACCTCTTTTTTGGTTTCTTGGAAACCAATCAGAGCAGGTGAGAGCTTGTTAACAGTATCAATGATGAGAGGTTTTCTACCAGGGGCTTCTATCCCTCTAACATTCCAGAAGAGACAATTCATTTAATCCTACATTTTTTTGGAGTGCTTGCCCCTTATATGGTTGCAGACTTTAGTCCACACCTCCTCATCAATGATCATGTCATCTAGAGAAAGATTAGAAATGCAACTACTGTCAACAAATCTATTGTCAACTACATGGCTTGGTGATGTTATCTCAGAAGAGAAACCTAGGGTCTTCTGAGAAATATCATCACCTTCCATGTCAGTTGCATTAGTGACCTTGATAGCTAGGGCTTCAGAAGTGTCAATTCTAACAATATCAGCCACAGTGCTAAATTTATCATCTTGAAGAAGAGAGAAAGAGTTTTTGTTGGCATTACCTTTGCTTTTAGGTTTTTCCAGGTTTTGAACCTCTTTGAGCTTCTGAGCCCTCTCCAAGATGGTTCTCCCCCCTGTATCAACCCTCTCGTTGTCTCTGGTAACAGGAACTGGCCCCCATTTCTTCTTCTCTTTAAGTGGTTGTGTTGTGTGTGGAACAGTCTCTTGGTCTTGGCCTTGGAGCCCCTGAATCCGAGAGATCTTGAAGAGTGTCTTCACCCTCAGCCACTTCACAGTCAGCTATATCATAGTTGTAGTGCCCAGTGTCATCAACCAGGTCCATGTCTCTAAGCAGGTTGAAGCATTGCTCTTCATCTGGCAGATCTTTGGTGATGAGATCAAGAAGCTCCCTCCTAGCTTCATGTAGCGGAGGTGGCACACTGTCCATCAGCCTAGTTGGTGAAGCAAGCATTTCACCCTCCATTCCTGCCCCTGGTAGTCCACATTGATTTCCAATCTGGGTTCCAACCCCCCTCCCAAGTGAGGTTAGTGAGGAGGTGCTTGTCCTGGATCCTTTATCAGAGCCATTGTCAGAGTTTTTTGAGCTTTGGCTCTTGTCAGTGCCAGGAGCATCTTTGGTAATGTCACTGGTAGGAGCTTGGTTGTTCATCACAGAGCCCCCTGATCAGTGTTTGGTTCTACTTCTATCCCTATCATGTAGAATTCCCCATCCAGGAAGAAGAGCCTTTCTAGAGGGATCCTACTACTGTCTTTACACACCACTTTGATCCTGATTAATTCATAGAAGGTTTTGAACATGTGTTCCCAGTCTACATCAACCAAGAGCCCAAAAACTGAGGCAATCTGGTCTAGGACAGCCCATTCACACCACTTGGGATTCATACTCAGGAGCCTGACCCACACTTGTTGACCCTCAGCTTGAGCCTCTACCTTTCCATTCCATTCCTCTACATTTACTGTGACCCCTTCTTTTGAGAGCCCAAAGCAGGGGTATCCGGCTACCTGAGTAACAGGAATCTCAGGAGGAAACTTAACTAGGAAGGACCATTCATCTAATGACCTGATCTGCCATGGCCATCTAGTTTTGTAGATGATGGTGAATTCTGCAGCTAATTCCTCTTTTGCAATGCCGCCCTCCTCCACATGGACGATTCCAATGTTTTGCAGTGTCCCAATCCTCTGAGCATTGACATCAGGCAGCTCCACATGGTAGAAGCCAAGTCCAGGGGCCGCGCTTCCAATGTATCTTGCTGTCTGGTGCGGTTGCTTCCTCACTGGGCATACATCAGCAGCATGAGAGATCATCTTGCAGATTTGGCAGGATTTGGGCTTAGCACAGTCCACAGCTGGGTGACCAGGATCTCCACAGTTGAGGCAGATATCAGCAGAGTAAGCTTTCAGATCTGCCGCAACGTCGAGCAGGGTTTTCGCAGATCTCTTTGCTGCTTGCTTGCTCGGACCTCTCTGTTGTTGTTGCTTCTGTTGGCCTGCAGGGTTTGGTTGCCCTTTGGGGAAATTTTGCTGCCCCTGTCCGCCCATCTGCGCTTGCGATTGGGGTTGCTGAACCTGGATTCCTGGCCCTGGCGGTGGAATGCCTCCCAGACCTCCAAATCCAAACCCTTGTTGCTGCGCAGCCCACGGGGGTGGAGGGCCTTGCCATTGTCCTGGTGGTGGAGGATAATTTCCTGGGAGCTGATTCGGGAAACCCCATGGTGGAGTTGGGTATCCGAACGGGAATTTGAATTGGGGGGAAGGATTCTGATCAAGCCCCCAACCAGGGGGCCGTGGATTGCTGCTCCCTCCCCGTCCACTCTTGTTCTTGGATTTCCCCCTCCCTGTCCCTTGCTCAGCCATGGCCTCTCCCTCGAAATTTTGGTCGGTGCCTTCTGCGGATGTGGTGGCTGGCGGCGGGGTGGGAACCCTATAATCTGCCTCCCACAGCTGGCTGAAAAAGGTGATGTCAACCCCGCTGCTACTTTCTGTGATTGTCTTAGGGAAGGCGGAAAGGGGAAATGCGTTTCCCAGACAGCGTATGGAATTCAAATTCCTCCCCCTTTTCCCTCTCTGAGCCCCTCTTCCCTTATCGGTGATCCGAATCCAGTGAGGGGGACGGCAAGGCTGGAAGGATTGATCGCTGTCGCCGCAGATCAGCGAGGGTGACTCGGCAGCTCTCAGGCTTGCCCTGACCACCAGAGAGAAAACGAATCCTCCATCATCCTGCAAATCCAAACTAATCTGCGGCTCCCTCTGAGATTGAAAATCCGTCACTGCTCTTCCACCTGCAGCGCCCTGAACACCCTCCATTTCCTCCTCTGCGCTCGGGAGGTCGAAGCAGCTTCCTCCATCGCCCAATCCAGAATGAGATCTGCAGTAAGAGGTTGACCTCTGGCGAAGAGCCTGTCCCTCTCTCCTTGATCTTCGACATCGCCCTTAGGGCCAAGTAAAGCCGAGCATCTCGAACGCGACCCGCAGAGATCACCGCATCCCTGGCTGCCCTCGTCGCCGCCCTTTGCAGCCTCCGCGTCTCCTCCAGCAGTCTCTCGATCTCTTGATCTGAGGCCACTCTTCCCCCATCTCCTTGATTCGCCATGGGTTGATCTCACGAGCGGGCCGAGTGGAGAGATCTCAGCCCTCTCCGGTGAGATCCGGAGCGCAACCCCAAACCCGGCCTCCGTCAGATCTGACGCCCGGCGCAGAGGAAGTGGCCCCTGCGCGGTTGCCCCCGAGGCGCACCTCTGCGGCGGAGATGTGGTGGCTGCTAGCGACGGAGGGGAGGTGGTGGAGGAGCGCCGGAGCAGTGGGGAGGTGGAGGTGCGGTGGTGAGGTGGGAGAGGCGGGGGCGAGGGCGAGAGCGAGAGCGGAAACTAATTATATGAACCATTCTTTTTCCCCCTATGTTCGCCATGATTCAGGATTTTAGTGAATATGAGAGAGATTTTTTCCTTGTTCGCGAAAGCCATTTTTTGTTTCACGTATATTCTTGTTTCCACAAAAGTTCATATAATTAGTGAACCTTACGTAGGATGTTGGGTAGCGGCACGGAGGGCCTCCGGAGTCGCCCCGTGAGCGACCAGGGAGGCGAGCACAAGTGGCCAATACTCCCTCCTATTTTGTTTATAGTACACCCAATATTTTTTTTTTGTTTTTTTGTTTTTAGAGTGCATTCTAAGGGATGTGAGGCATAGCAATTAAAATAAAACGAGGAACCTTCTGTTTTGCCTGAGTGCACTATACACAGAATAGAATAGAGTATACACCATTAGGCCATAGCATATTGGTGTCCGTCAAACACAAATTCTTCTTTCCGAGAATCATGGGAAAGAAGTATGCCCTCTGGCCAAACATGTTTGTCGCCTACATGAGCATGCAACTTCGCCGAAACGGCGTCACATTAGTAATATGTATATATCATTGGATTCTTCCTCAATGATGGTGCCATCCATTTCACTACCCGTCATTAACCTCCAATACCAAGCTGATACTTCCGAGTTCCAGCGAAACTACTGAGGAAGGAGTACGACATGCGAGATAGTGAAAATATTAGTATATATACATCTTGTATGCTTGGCTCACACTTGGAACTTCATACTCAGCAAGCTCGATCGAGCTGCCTGTCCTCACTAGCTGCTGATTATTCCATCTAGCCAAGCTGAATTAACAGCACTATAGCAGAAGGTGCTTGGCTGAACAAGGCAATATGGCACTCGATCCTGCAAACCAGCTGTATAATGAGCTGCCGCAAGCTGCACCGGCACCAGAACCTGCACAGGCGCAAGGGGGCCATACCTCATGGTGGCACAGCGAGAAGATGGTGGGAACCCAGATTGAGCTCCTGTTGTTACTCTACGTCGTCATTGGCGCCATACAGGTGGTGGGCAGCCGGTGCAGGCGCAGCATCAATAGCGCCTATATCAAGTACCCCCTATGGATGGCATACTCTGCCAGCCAACCCTTGGTGGCATATACCCTTGGTGTTATGTACAACTCTCGGTTCAAAGAGACCAAATCTCTGCTCACTACTCTGTTTGTTGTCGTCGCTTTGGGGAGAGTGAACACGATGACAGCTTACAATGTTGATGACAACAAGCGGTATGCCGGCCAGTTCTTCCGGCATGTCCTGTTTGTGGCGAGCTACATGTCCATGGCCATAACCATCCCCCACACATCCGGGTTTAGAGGTTGGTACACTCTCATTTACTCCCTGATCGGGATATTCATGCTGATCTTCTTTCTGACCATGAATGGTGGAAGGACTTGGGCGAATATCATGGCAAGTAGCTTCTCAGACAAGGGGAGCTTATACCTCCAAACGCATATGAAGACTGAGCACTTGGTAGAACCAACCTATGATCCAGTATCTCTTGAAGGGTACAACTACCTTGTTTTTTCTTTCGATGAGAAGAAAGAGCACCGTAAGGACGAACAGGAGAATGATGATGAAGAAGAAGAGGAGAAGAAGATTGTGGAGGTGAAGGAGAATGATGATGATGATGACGATGATGATGATAAGGAGGAGAAGAAGCTGGTACTGGAGGTGGACGAGAAGAATGAGGAGGAGGAGGAGCAGGAGCATGAAAAGGATGATGAAAATGATAGAGAAAAGGAGGAGGAGATCGTGGAGGTGAAGGAGAAGGACGATGATGACGAGGAGGAGGAGGAGGAGGAGGAGATGAAGGAAATGGATGATTATTATGATGAAGGGGAGGAGAAAAGTGATGATGAGGACGAACCGAACCATATTACAGTTGGTATGGTATGGAGTTCCTTATCAGGTCCGTTCAGTGGAAGTGAAGGTCTACGTCTGAAGGAACTGTGCCTTTCCTTTGCCTTGTTTCAGCTATTACGGAGGCGTTTCTTTGGGGCCGATTGCCCTGAAGCAAAGCTTCAGAAAACGCATGACCTGGTTTTCAAAGGATTACTCTTGGATGTGGAGAGAAACTACAAAGCTGCATATAGGATAATTGAGACAGAGCTGGCTTTCACCTACGATCATTTCTTCTCCACCACTCATTCCTTATTCAGTGGACATGGTGGCATTAACTTTTTCATGAGCTATCTTTGTGTTGGTGCCATATATCCTTCAGGAATAGCTGCATTGATCAAGCATCTCCTGCACTATAAACAGGAGTCTCTCAGCTCACCTAGTACGGTGCCATGGGGAAGAACAGGCATACTGATATGTGTAGCACTTGTCATGCTGAGTTTCGCACTGGAGCTGCTACAGCTTTATGTTCTTATTTCATCCGACTGGGCTAAGGTAGAACTTGCCAATCGGATTGTCTTTAGGAACGGCAAGCCGCTTCCAAGATTTGTGCTCCGTACTCCGCTTCCAGGACTATACTTCAGGAAAAATCTCCCACAGTTATTTGGTTATTGGCAGAATAAGATTGGCCAGCACTCACTAATTAAGGATTTGCACGGAAAATCATTCATTGCTGACCTGGTGGGGTCTTTGTCTTGTTTGTTTCAGTCCCTTCATGCCTATACTTCAGCTTTCCCTCGAGGATTTGAACATCGTGGTGTTAAGAGCGCAGATCGCATTCCATTGACAAACAACATCAAGTTGGCCGTTGCTCAAACTCTCAAAGAGAGCAATGGTCAACTGTCGTGGGCAATATCATCATTGCGACGGAATTTTCAAGGTGAAGAAATTCCCTTATGGGAATGCAATCACGAAACTCCTGCCAGAACCATGTTGATTTGGCATGTTGCAACTGAGTATTGTGTCATGGCACAGTCTCTTGAGACTGCAGAGCTAGAAACTTCTGTACTCAACCATACCGTTGCCCAACAAATATCAAGTTATTGTGCATATTTGATGGCGTTTGTGCCAGAACTGCTCCCAGATCATCCTTTGGAGACCACAAGATTGTTTCATGAAGTGAGGAACCAGGCACTAAACTTGTTGCGCAAAGACAGGACCCCAGCTGAGAAATACGAAAAGATGAGAATCTATAACCAGCAACATGAGACAACCTTTGCGGCGGGGATCCAGTTAGGGAAGAAGCTTCAAGAAATGGGAGATGAGGGCAGGCGGTGGAAGATACTGGCAGATCTCTGGACCGAAATGATATTGTATGTAGCTCCATCGGACAATGCAAAGGATCATATACAGCATCTGGCAAATGGAGGTGAGTTTCTGACACACCTGTGGGCGTTGCTCTCCCATGCTGGCATTCTAGAGAGGGATCAACAGATCCATGGCCATCCTCCTGCAGAAAGTTCAGCTCCTCATGAAGCAACAACCTATGCTGATGAGCAAACGTGCAGAAATGGTCAGCAGCTGGATCCTTCCGTTCAAGCTACAAAGCTACAACAAACGGAGGTAGAAATGACTGCATCAATGGAGTGTCGAATTGATATTTCTGAAGTTTCAAGCTCCACCAAGCAGCCCTGACTGAATAAGTGTGAGCACTCTTCACTGTCAGGTGGTATAAAATTGTGAGAGTTCAGTTGTTTGCTATTAGTCAATCTGTTTGATGCCTCCAGTTGTAAGACCTGTTATGACAATCTAGTTGATTTATGTTGCTTCCAGTAATTTACTGTGCCTTTCACTCTGTAATATGGTTGTGATTTGTAAGTGCCATGCATATGCTGAAATGGATGCTAACTGCACTATGGTTTTCAGGAAACATTGGGTTTGGTCAAATATGTTTACGCAAGAAAATGTAGGGCAACACGTGATTCCCCGTGCTTTTTGTTAGAAGTTGGGTTATGCCCAGCATGGCTTAGGTTCGCAATGGTTATTTGCCCTGTGGCGTTGGTCCAAGTTACCGGGCACCTCCTCGAATGAGAGAATGTGATGCCCTGTGGTCTTGTTATGGTCTTGTGAAGCTGCCACCTATGCAGCAGTAAAATTGGCTGAACTCTTTATATTTTGCATAACATAAATCTATTATTTTACTACTCCCTCCGTCCCAAAATTCTTGTCAGATTTGTCTAAATACGGATGTATCAAGTTACGTTTTAGTATTAGATACATCCGTATCTAGACAAGTCTAAGACAAGAATTTTGGGACGGAGGGAGTACATTAATGAGACTCTCTAGAAATTCCCACGTTGATCAGAGAAAATAAATTATACCTATCTAACCTTTGTGGGACCAGATTATAATGGCTCTGATTAATCAAATATTAGCTAAAAACAATTAATTTTCAAAAAAATTGGCCCACTAGGTAAGCTGGGCTGCAGGATGAATTCTACATGGGCTTTAAGGAGAAAAAGAACCATGTAGAAAAAAAAAGAAAAAAAATACTAAGGAGAGAGTGAGGAAGTAATGATAGATCAAAGCCTTTTTTCGGGTTGTGATGGAAGAAAAAGATTTTTGGACTAGCTGAATTAAAAGCCTAGGATTATTCCATGCATACAAATAAACATTACTTTTAAGATATGATAAAACAAATGTTCTTTGAAAAAATACGTATATCTGAGAGTGCAGGAAATTTTCTAAAACAAAGCATCTTAAAAGAATTTTGGAATCCCAAATATTCAAGTTTAAAATGCATAGTAACCTTCCTAAAATTATGTATTAACTTTGAAAAATAATAAAATTCAATGGTTCCTAACTAAAACGAATCCTTCTTCAGCAAATTTTTGGACAAACTTCATGTTCAGAGAGATAAAAAGGTGTTGGACTAATTCTTTTTTACAATATAAGGTAAAGAATGCCAAATAATTTCAAAAAAAATAAACAAATTGATAAGTGCAAATATAAGGTTCTTCCTCATGTTAGGATGTTTTAGACTGCTCCTGGCCTTTTGGTTACTATCTCTCGCACTTTACCATACTCCCCACCAGCTGTGCTAGCGGTGCATGCGACAGGAGCTGGGTGTGTGAGATATGTTAAGAGTTTTTCTTTTGTTTTAGTGTTTTTGCGCCCACGCGCTCTCTTTTGTGTTCTGTTCCATTATCTTTTTGATAGTGGAACCCGGTCCTTTTTCAGGATCGTATGGAAAAAAATATTTAAGGTAAAAATAATAGGTCTTAATTCTTGGAACTATAAATGATATTGTTAGAAAAGCAACTTGTATTCCCATGAGGCCATAGGCCGATATATATACATGTACAGGTGTGGAACATATGCAGGAAACCCCTTATACAACAGGATAAATACAAAGGGGTACATGACTTATATTATAA
>NC_041381.1:177419282-177452364 GCF_002162155.2 Triticum dicoccoides
CATGGTGGATGAACAACACTGAGTTTGGAAAGATAAAAGCCATGTTGTGCTCTAGTCTGGGCCTTCGTCAGGAAATCCGCCAACTGTAACTCGGAAGGAACATACTAAAGAGCAATAACCTGATCCTGCACACCAGCACGCACATAGAAAGCATCAACACCAATATGCTTGGTGAGCTCATGCTTCACAGGATCACGCGCAATGCTAATAGCACATGTACTGTCAGATAAGAGCAGAGTCGGTGTAGTGACAGAAACACCAAAATCCTGAAGTAACCACCGTAACCAAGTCACCTCTGCCGTCAAAAGAGCCATTGCTCGCAACTCAGCCTCGTCACTCGAACGGGAAACTGCAATCTGTTTCTTCGTCTTCCAGGCAATGAGAGAACCACCAAGAAAAACACAGTAAGCAGAAAGTGAACGGCGATCTGAAGGATCACTAGCCCACGTAGCATCCGAATAGGCCTGAAGCTGTAAAGAACTGGAGCGAGGAAAGAATAGACGGTGAGAGATTGTGCCCCGAAGATATCGGAGAACACGAAGGAGATGACTATAGTGAACCGATGTGGGAGCAGAGACGAACTGACTCAGAATATGAACCGGATAAGAGATATCCGGACGAGTGACAGCTAGATAGACAAGACTGCCAACAAGATGACGATAACGCGTCGGGTCAGGGAGAGGATCACCATCAGTAGCATGGAGGTGAACATTGAGCTCCATAGGAGTCTCAACAATGCGCTCGTCAGTAAGAGCAACACGAGCAAGAAGATCCTGGATATACTTTTCCTGGGATATAAAAAAGCCATCAGAGGTAGAAGAGACTTCAATCCCAAGAAAGTAGCGAAGAGGTCCAAGATCAGACATAAGAAACTGCGCACTAAGACGGGCCTTTACAAAGGCAATATACTCGGGGTCATCCCCAGTGATGATCATGTCATCAACAGAGAGAAGAAGAAGAGTCCGACCACGAGGAGAAAGGTGAATAAACAATGCTGGATCATGAGCACTTGCTGAAAAACCAGCAGCAGTGACCACAGAGGCAAAACGCTCAAACTAGGCGCGAGGGGCTTGCTTAAGGCCATAGAGAGAGCAACGAAGACGACATACCATGCCATTAGGAACAGAATACCCAGGTGGTGGCTGCATGTACACCTCCTCACGCACCTCACCATTAAGAAAGGCATTCTTAACATCAAGCTGAGATATAGACCAATGGCGTGCAGAGGCAACGGCAAGAAGTGTACGAATAGTGATCATATGGGCCACAGGAGCAAAAGTCTCGTCATAATAACGACCATGCTCCTGCTAAAAACCACGAGCCACAAGACGAGCTTTGTGACGCTCAAGAGAACCATTGGAGTGAGTCTTAACCTTGTGGACCCACTTACAAGTGATGGGACGGACTCCGGGAGGAAGGGAAACAAGATCCCAGGTACCAGTGCGTTCAAGAGCAGCAATCTCCTCGGCCATCGCAAACTGCCATTCAGGATAAACAACAGCCTGACGATAAGAAGTCGGCTCAAGAACAGCAGCACCAGCGGTGGGAAATCCAAAGCGATCAACATGCGGATGAGGACGAGAACGCAAGCCATAAGTAGGCTGAGAGGAAGATGACGACACATCCACAGAGGCATCCACAGGTCGTGAACGACGAGTGTAACACCGAGGAAAAGATGGAACAATAGAGGGAGGAATCGCCAAGGTAGAATCGCGGGGTGGCGACGAAGAAGTCACCGGAGATGAAGGTGTAGAATCCGGTGACATGCTAGGCGAGGAGACCGGGGAAGATGGTAGCAGCAAATCGACTAGAGGTGGAGAAGCAGAGGGAGTGGAACGAATAGGCACATGCTCGATGGGGGTGATAGGTGAGTCAGGAAAAGTGAGGAAAGAGATATCCTCCACTGAAAAGGTCGAGGAAGATGGGCGTGGGTAGAAGGGACGAGACTCATCAAAAGGCACGTCTCGAGAGATACGCATCCGACGACCGATAGGATCCCAACAACAATAGCCCTTATGCTCATCACTGTAGCCTAAGAAGACACACTCAACAGACTGAGCGGTCAGTTTGGTGCGTTCGCGAGGGGCAAGAAGAACATAGCAAACACAACCAAACAAGCGAAGCATTGAAGACGCTCGAAAGGAACACCACCCTGTAGAGCAGCGGAAGGCTGTAGATTGATAAGATAGGTGGAGGTGGAGACAGCCTCAGCCCAAAAATGAGGCGGGAGAGAGGCAACAATCATCAATGCACGAGCCGTCTCAAGAAGATGACGATGCTTTCGCTCACCCACACCATTCTGACCATGAGCACCAGGACAAGAGAATTGAGAGAGAGTTCCTTGCTCGGCAAGAACACCACGCAACATCTTAGAGATATACTCGCCAGCGGAGTCAGCACGAAAAACACGAATGGGTGAAGAGAACTGAGTATGAACCATGGCAGCAAAACGCTTATAAATAGACAACACCTCACTACGAGAAGTCATGAAATAAAGCCATGTGTAACGAGAGAAATCATCTATGAAAATAATATAGTATTTATGACCACCTTTCGAAGCGAAAGGAGTCGGACCCCATACATCAGAATGTACTAAATCGAAAGGACGCTTAGACACTGACTCACTATGTGAATATGGTAACTGAATCAGCTTGCCAAGACGACAAACCTGACACTCTAAAGAGACATCTCCTGAGATAGACCCCAGAAGACCTCGACGAACTAAAGACGACAACCGAGAACCACACAGATGACCAAGTCGATGATGCCACTGCTTGAAGGAACCAGTAACGGAGGCGACTGAAGCGGAGGAACTGGCGATAGTGGTGGCAACGGAAGGAACATGAAGCCAGTCCAACTCCCAAAGACCTTGAGAATCACGGCGGCGAGGGCCAGCCCCAACCAGAGTGTGCGTGCGACGGTCCTGGACAGAACAAGAGTCAACGTCAAGGATGACACGACAACCAGAATCAGTAAGTTGACCAGCAGAAAACAAATTCATGGTAAGTTGAGGAACATGAGCAACATCAGGAACAAAATAAGGAGTGGTAAGATTGCCTCTACTAACGATAGAAAGTGGAGTACCATCAGCAATGAGGACATGAACAGGAGAATCCAAAGATCGAAGAGAGGACAAAGTGGAAGAATGAGAAGACATGAAAAGAAGCTCCAGAGTCCAGAACCCATGGGGATGTACCTGACTATGTAGAGGGTGGTTGCTCAGTGCGGGAAGCATCAGTCACAGAACCAGCAGTACCCGTCGAGGACGAACCTGAAGCCGCGAGCAGACGCTTAAGTCTCAGAATATCCTGCTCAGTCAAAGCAATGGCTGAAGTTGTCGAGGTAGATGACGAAGTCCCTGAAGATGATGATCACGCCTTGCGCAGGTGTTTCCTCTTCGTGTAGCACTGGGACTCAATACGACCATCATTGTTGCAGTAGTCGCAATGTGGACGGGGGCGACCTGAGCCTCCAGAAGGAGTGGGCAAGAGCGGCGGAGCACTCGAGCGAGAAGGGGTCGATGCAGCAGGTGGCGTAGAAGGAGCCCGAGTAGCGAGCACAGAGGAAACCTCCAGCAAACCAACACCACGTAAGCGAGTCTCCTCGGCACGAATCTCAGAAAGTGCCTCCATGAGAGAAATACGGCCACGAGCAAACAACTGAGCACGCCGGGGCTCAAACTCCTTACGGAGCCGATACAGGAACTCATAGACGCGATGAAACTCCAAATTGGCCTGGACAGCCTGGCAACAAGGGCAAGTACAACAACCAGCACTGCGGAGAGAATCAAGTTGGCGCCAGATAGCAGAACTCTGTGCATAGAAGTCATCAAGAGTAGAGTCACCCTGCTGAAGAGCATGCTCCTGACGAACCACCGAAAGGTATAAGGCATCACCAGAGGACTCATAGCGCTGACGAAGACGGGTCCACATCTCAAAGACAGTAGGAAGACCCAGAAACTCAGAAGCAAACTAAGGCAGAACACTAGCAGTGAGAACAACTGCAGCACGAGTATCATCATCAAGCCATTGGGTGTAAACAGACAGAGCACCATGATACGTCTGAAGAGCCTCCTCATAAGCCAAAACCTTCTCATCATAAGCACGATCAACAACCTCATCAGCAAGCTTAGCCGCATCCTTGGCGGCCTGATTAGCATCCGTAGGAAGAACCCGTGGAGTCGACGGAGTAGGGGCCACCGGAGGAACCGGACGTGGCGGACATCAGACCTTGCCAGAAAGAACACCCCAGAGACGAATGCCACGCATGTGAATGCGCATGAAGCCAGTGAACTCGGTGTAGTTAGTACCATCGAAGATCACCGGACAGCGAGGGACAGAAACATAGCCCGATGCAGCAAACATTTTTTTTAACTTTTTTGTAAGCACCAACAACCAGTGACGCGAGTATGAGATGATCCCGACGAGAACAGCAAAGAGCCGACGCTAGCAGCAGGGGACGGCTGCAGAAAACTCGGCGGTAGCAGTTGCACTCGTGGATCGAGAGCCGGCTGAGACCCTGGCGGCTGACACCCAGGCTGCCGCTGGGAGTGTTGGATCGCAGGAGGAGAGCCAGGCGCGGCTGGATCGGGAGGAAGGCCAGGCGCGGCTGGAGGAATCGAGCGCCCCTGGCGACTGGAGGAATCGGGCGCCCCTGGCATGCTGGAGGAATCGGGCGCCCCTGGCGGCTGGAGGAGTCGAGCGCCGCTGGAGCAGGAGGGAGATCGAGAGGAAGAGCAACGGCGACAGCAGCGCCGCAAGGGGTGGATCGGTAGGAGCACGAGTTGCGCGTGCGGAAAGAAAAAAAAACCAAAGCTCTAATACCATGTTAGGAAAGCAACTTGTATTCCCATGAGGCCATAGGCCGATATATATACATGTACAGGTGTGGAACATATGCAGGAAACCCCTTATACAATAGGATAAATACAAAGGGGTACATGACTTATATTATAACTCTAACAAATATCTTAATATAATATTGATATGACTCGTAAAAGAAAACTGATATATGGCTTAAACAAGCTTGTGCAACTGCACGGATTGACTATTAGAAACTACTAGTCATGGTCCACTGGGTAACGCACGGGCTAGTTAAAAGGGCAGCCCGGTGCATGTAGCTCCCGCTTGCACATGGTCCGGGGAAGGATCCGACCACTTTAGGTCTATAGTATGCAGCCTTTCCCTACATTTCTGTAAGAGGCTGTTTCCAGGACAAGGCAGCAGCTTTACCACTGCGCCAAGGCTCCCCTTCAAACGCACGGGATAGTTATGTTTTTAAAATACAATGTAGAACTAAAATTATTGAAACATCTATTGGGTGTTTTGGGATAGAATTTAGATGATTATTACTTAATTGGATATGTGTTATTTTCAATACTTGTTAGGTTTTACTATCTAAAGTTGCCTTGCTTGTCACATATCACTATTCCAATACATCTATCTAGTAACTGTTGTGATATTTGAAAAAATGTAAGTATTTAGAAATATTAATACCTATGCTCCTGAAAAATTAATGCATATGCTGGACATTCCTTGTGGAGATGTCTAGGTGCCATTAAGGACATAGTATTTTAGTTAGGAAATGTTTTTTTATGTAGGGGTTGGTTTTTTATTTCGCAAGGTTTTATTTCTTTAGATGGAGCTTAAATATTATTTTTAATCAAATATGAAATCCTTTATTCGATGAAGTTGATGAGTTAGGGCTGGGTAATCTATCTAGGTTTACTTATATGTACTAGCACACATGCCCGTGCATTGCCACGGGAGAAAACTCCGGAATGCAAGTCTTCCTCGTGCGTCGGTGATGAGAGCCAACGGGTTGAGCGAGGCGAGATTCTAGCCAGTGGCACAAGATTTGCTGAAAAACCTACCGTGTCGTCCGCACATGATTCCCCGCTTGGCGAGCATGACGACAATGCCGAAAATCTAGACGGACAGGCCGACCTCGAAATCACAAGCTCCTCCTTGTCCCCTAGAACACATCCCCAGTGTACCTTCTATCCAAGGTGGGTCGTCAGATTGTTGTTGCCAGCTCTCAATTTAGAGTAAAAAGGAGACCATGATGAGGTCGCCACACACTTGGAGTGTCTCCTCTCTTCACGTTCATCGGTCAATGTCATTGTCGATTGGGGGAAATCCATGAGAACATCGGCCATCTCATTTCCTCTTTCACCGCATCCCACATAAACCACAACTTCAAAATTGTAGTATTGTGGAGATTTAAACTCAGTAGTATTATGGAGATGGTACCAAGAAAATACTATAAAAAGGAGCTTTTTCAGCAGCTATAACAACATGGCAGTAAGGTGATCACCTCAATACCTCATAATTAAAGTGCCCGACTAAAGGAAGTTTTTTCACAACCAAAAGCACCAGGAATAGCATGTGTTCCTCCAAAAACTAAGGGGAACAATGCATCAAGCACACACTGGAACTATTTCAAAATAGGTAAGACTGTAATTTAATGACGTCGAACGGAAATGAAATACCAACACCTGTGGATGTTGGCTTATGTAAGAATAGAAACCACTCTGACATGGCCGAGGCGGCCTTCGCCCATTTCGAGACCTTGCTGGGCACGGCGACCACCCGGGAGCACTCGCTGGACCTGTCACAGCTCATTGAGCCGACCGACCTCGATGCGCCGTTCAGCGCCGAGGAGATTTGGGAGGCTGTCAAGCGCCTCCCCGCCCGCAAGGCGCCAGGCCCAGACGGGTTCACAGCAGAATTCCTACGCGCATGCTGGACTACCATCAGGCAGGATTTCCTTGACGTGTTCCAGCAACTTTATGACCTGCGAGGAAGGGGGTTCTACAAGCTGAACCAAGCATTGCTGACGCTGCTGCCAAAGAAAGCCGACACCCATGGGCTGCGCGACTACCGGCCGATCTGCCTGATTCACCTTGTGGCCAAAATCTTCGCCAAGGTGCTCTCGATCCGCCTCGGTGCCAAGCTGGACAACCTGGTTAGCCGCAACCAAAATGCTTTCATCTCGGGAAGGAGCTTGCACGACAACTACGTCCTTGTCAAGCAGTCACTCAAGCTGCTGCACCAATTGGGAGCTCCGAGAGTCATGCTCAAGCTCGACCTCACGCGCGCCTTTGATTCCCTGTCATGGCCATTCCTCTTTGAGGTTCTACGCCAGTATGGATTCGGGAACAGATTCTTGGAGTGGACGGCCATCCTCCTGTCTTCTGCGAGCACACGCATCCTCCTGAACGGCGAGCCCGGCCCACCCATATGGCACCGGCAAGGGCTCCGGCAGGGCGACTCCATGTCCCCGCAGCTCTTCGTGCTCGCGGTCGACACCCTGGGACGGCTCCTACGACGCGCTCACTGCCTGGGCATCCTGCAGCCGCTACACCCACAGCGCCACATCTCGGCGATCTCCCTCTACGCCGACGACGTCATGGTCTTCTGCCACGCCACGGCGGATGACACCACTGCGATCAGGGAGATCCTCGCCTTGTTCGGCAGGGCCTCCGGCCTGAAGGTGAACTTCACCAAGAGCTCCGCCACCATCCTGCACGGCGACCAAGCAGCCACGGAGATGATCGCGCACCTCGGCTGCCCGGTGGCGACTCTCCCCATCACCTACCTCGGCATCCCCATGTCCACGCGCCGCCCATCTGCCGCCCAGCTACAACCCATGGTTGATGCGGTTGCAGCGCGCCTACCGACCTGGAAGGCCTGGCTGATGACTAAAACCGGGCGCCTCGCGCTGGTTAAGTCGGTCTTGAGTGCCATCCCAGTGCACCAACCGCTTGCGTTCGCGCCCCCCAAAAAAACTCTCAAGCAGATCGAGAAGATTCAGCGTGGTTTTCTTTGGGCTGGACGCGCCGCTGCCAATGGCGGACACTGCCACGTGAACTGGAACAAAGTTTGCCGCCCCATCGAGCTTGGGGGCCTGGGCGTGCGAGACCTCGAGCGCGCCGGTCTCGCCCTGCGACTACGCTGGTTATGGTTCTCCAGAACGGACCCGGAGCGAGCATGGCAGCGGTTGGACCTTCAATTCTCGCCCACGGAACGTGCCCTGTTCTGGGCATCCACGTTCATGCTCATGGGGAATGGGCAGACCGCCCTGCTCTGGGAGGACCGATGGATAGGTGGCCAATCCGTGCGCGAGCTCATGCCTAACCTCTACGGCTGCATCCCCAAGCGACGACGGAAGACGAGAACCGTGGCGGACGGACTCAATGGCAACTCCTGGGCACGCGACATCCAAGGCAACCTCGGCCTCCACGAGATTGGTCAGTATCTGCAGCTCTGGCAGATCATGCAGCGCACTGAGCTCTCCACCACACCGGACAGGTTGATCTGGAGATGGACAGCGAGTGGCATCTACTCCGCGCAGTCCTGCTACACGGCCACCTTCCATGGATCAACGAGCTGTCATTCCTGGAAGCTAATCTGGAAGTGTTGGGCGCCGCCGCGGGTCAAGTTCTTCCACTGGTTAGCCAACCAGGACCGCTGCTGGACGGCAGAGAGGCTGGCGCGCCACGGTCTCCAGTATCATCCCCGCTGCCTCCTATGTGACCAGTAACCGGAGACGATGCGACATCTGCTGCTGGAATGCCCCCTAGCCCGACAGGCATGGCACGAGACCCTGACCTGGCTACGCATACCGGCCCCGATCCCAACACAGGAACTGTCGCTTACGGATTGGTGGAACCATGCCAAGGAAGACACGCCGCCGATCATTCGCAAGGCCCTGAAATCTGTCGCGCTGCTCGTGCCTTGGATGGTCTGGAAACACAGGAACAGCTGCGTCTTCGACAATACGACTCCATCCCTTAACATGCTCTTAGATAGCATTCAGGACGAGGCCCGCTCATGGGCGGCAGCTGGGGCACCTGGTCTCCGACTTGTGCTGCCCCAAACCTGGGATGTGCATTAATCCACCTGCTGTAATCCACACATCCTCAGATGTCTGTAACTGAACCTCCCCCTTTTCAATGAAAAGAAACGCAAGGCTTTTGCGTTTTCTCGAAAAAAAAAAGAATAGAAACCATGATAAACAAAAGAACAAATAATTTTCATAAATTTCCTAATACAGGCAGATGAATAAAAGTTGGAAGGCCCAAACGGCATGCGTCAGGCTGGACACTGACGCAGCATGTAAGTCTTCAAATATCCAGAGCAAAATCTATAATGTCGTAGTAAGCAAAACATAATAACAATTCAAATATCTATAGAATTGAGTACTATTTATCAACGGTTACTAACTTATCAAGAGATAAAAGGCTATCAAAACTGCAAAGTGCAAACACTGCCAGAACTGAGAAGCAGTGTTTATCCCAAGCACAAGGCCTAAGAACCAAGCACAAGCAGATACAGAGGTTGCTGCATATTTTCCATAAATGATGGTCACAACAACTTTACTTATATGGCATAGACATCTGAACAAAGAGGCTCCGGTGGTGACTGGTGAAGCACTTAATAACATGGAACTTTTAGTATTGACTAAGCTAGCTCTGAAGACCGCATTAAACCAAACTCAGACATGGTTGCTACGGTTGAACATGACAGAAAAACAAAACAAAAATATTTGAGGGGATCAGGTTCTTTGTTCTCACCATTGACGGTAGCACTTGATGCTCATATCATGGCTGAAGTTGGGCACCACAACCCCTGCTGTTGTTGAAATCCACGCAGATCCCCCACTCCTCGTCTATGTGACTATGTCGGCGTCAGTCTGGGAGGCCGGCCTCTTGCTCGCCTCTACTCCGAGCATAGCAGAACGCCCTCTACTTGTCGCTGACCCCATGTTGCAGTTGCATGAGGGAAGAAAATAACACAGATATATAGACAAACAATGGTCGTCAGTATCCTAGGTCCAAACTCCAAACTGCAACATAAATCTGCACAATTACCACAAAAACACAAGTGCACTGACCACAACATGCCACCAATTCTTGAATCAACCCACACAAACGCGAAGACTGAGCCTTGTAGCAGAGGATCCGAGGAGGCCGAGCGCGCCGGTGGGACTGCAGTCGGTTCACTGCACGGAGGAAGAGGAAGGAGTGCGCGTTGGGGCTGTAGGACATCTGCATCTGCAGATACGCCCGTCATAGTCCCTCGAGCAGTCCGACGCCCTACAGAGACGCGGCGTGAACCACGCTGCCGTGCTGGATGTCGGCCTCGAGCACCTTGAGCGATTCCCTGAACGACCTCCGAGCGGCGCACGATGCCACCATCATCTCTTCCGCTCTCTTCCTCGGCAGCCAGGCCACCGCGCACTTCACCACGGCCGCGGCAAGGTCGGGAGGGGCGAGGCGTGGCGCCACATGGTCTGTATCTCCCTTGATCTCTGGCAACGGACGGAGGTGGCTGCGGCGGAGAGGTGAGGTCTGATAATGGGGCGGCGGCGGACACCGGAGAGAAAACGAAGACCATTGTCTCGTACAGACAACAACCGGACCAAGGCCCAATACGTTGACGAAACTACTTTGCAGACGATGCATGACCTGCAAAAGTAAAAAAAGATAAATCGGTATTTACATTTAGGATATAAAATCCCATCAAATTAACTTTAAAAGAAAAAATTGCACCAAATCACTACCCTCTCTGGCGATGCACGTTTAGTGGGAGATAATGTTCCCGTCGATTACGAAGGTATCTATGGCGACTTCGTCAATCTCAATATAGTGTGCCGGCTCACTCTATCGAAGGTGCTCATAGGGATAGAATATGCATGCGTTAGTTCATTATGATGAGTGTATATGCGTATGTATGAGTGTCTGTCTTTTGTAATGTGTTTAAAAACAAAATTTGAATGGTGCATTAAGAAGTGTGTTGCACATGCAATACTTTGATACGATTTTTGTACAACCCTTCCGATTTTAAAAGGCTCCTAATTTTCAAATCTTTCATATCTAGGCATTACTTGTAACTTGAAGCAATTTTCAGAATTTGTAGCGAGTGATGAAAAAAGATCTTGCTAATTTTGCTAAATGCATTTTAGGCCATCTTCAATGCATAAAGAAAACATTGTCTAGGGACCGAAACTACCCAAATTATTCATGCAAACCCTACACTCCTCTCACCTCTTCGCTACTAATTCTTTTTATTTTGAACATCAGTACAGACACAAGAGCTCATATACACGTGCATACACTCACCCCTATGAACGCACACATGCATAACCTACCCCTATGAGCATCTCTGAAAGACTGAGTCGGCATATCATCTTTAAATTTACGAAGTTGCCACAGCTTGGGTATTATTTGCGTAATTATTTGGTATAATTTCTTTGAGTTATTATTCTCTCTTTTCTTGTTTTGCAAAACTCTTCTTCCTTATTTGAACCCATTGATCACGTCACGGGTATTATAATTCCTTTTCGTTATTATTCTCTCTTCTTTTTTGTGAACCTCTCCTTCCTTATTTCTCCACATTGGTCATGACCTGGGTATTATAATTTCTTTGGGTTATTATTATAGTCATAATTCCGCTACACATCTCGTTCCATGGAATCTAGCCACATGTCAGTCCACCTTTGTTTCCTTACTCTCTTATTAATTCTCGATAGGCTCCTTATTAATTTTGAATCACAAATGTATATAAAATGGGTAGACCGGATCCGAGCATATCTACCAAAGACAACCATCGACCAAATCTCGCAAGATGCGCTAGAGAAACACCTCCATAAGCCCTCCATGTTGGGGAACGTTGCATGGAAAAAAAAATCTACGTAGACGCAAGATCTATCCATGGAGATGCATAGTTACGAGATGGGGAGAGCAACTACATACCCTTGTAGATCTATAAGCGGAAGCGTTTATCAACGCGGTTGATGTAGTCGTACACCTTCACGATCCATTCCGATCAAGTACCGAACGTACGGCACCTTCGCGCTCAGCACACGTCCAGCTTGATGACGTCCTCTCCTTCTCGATCCAGCAAGAGAGGCGAAGTAGTAGATGAGTTCCGGCAGCACGACGGCGTGATGACAGTGGTGGTGAACTTGTTCCCGCAGGGCTTCGCCATGCACTGCAGAAAAACTTGACTGAGGATGAAACCGGGGAGAGGGGCGCCGCACACGGCTCGTGGATCGTCGTGGGTGTTTGGTGCCCCCTCCCTCTCATATATATAGCCAGGGTGCACCCCAAGGGTGGCCGCCGGCCCCCTTGGGCGCCTGCCCTATGCCCCCCCTTCCATTTTTCTCATGTGGGAGAAAAGGCAAGAGGGGTCAGCCCTCTCCCTTTCCTTCCCTAGGGTCGGCGCCATGAGGTGTGCACTCCCTTGTTGGCCCGTTTGGCCCAATAAACTCACGGGGCCTCCCGAAACCCCTTCCGGTGATCCGATGATTACCCGGTTCATTCCAAAACCTTTCCAATGACCAAATAGCATTGTCCTATATATCGGTGACACCTCGGTTCAATCATACACTAATCATATACGCAAACGTGTACGATCAAGACCAGGGACTCACGGGAAGATATCACAACACAACTCTAAATACAAAAGAAAGACATACAAACTTCATATTACAAGCCAGGGGCCTCGAGGGCTCGAATACAGAAGCTCGATACACAAGTGAGTCAGCGGAAGCAACAATATCTGAGTACAGACATAAGTTAAACAAGTTTTGCCTTAAGAAGGCTAGCACAAACACGATACAGATCGAAAAGGCAAGGCCTCCTGCATGGGACCTCCTAACTACTCTTGGTCGTCGGCGGTGTCCACGTAGTAGTAGGCACCCTCGGGGGAGTAGTAGTAGTCGACGGGGGTGGCATCTGGCTGCTGGGATCAACCAACTGGTTGCAACAACCAGAAAGAAGAAAGAAGGGGGAAAAGGGGTAGCAAATCAACCGTGAGTACTCATCCAAAGTACTCGCAAGCATCACATCCATACTAAGTATGCATTGGTACCAAATGAAAGGGTTGTATCTGTGGACTATACTACAGAATGCCAGAATAGAAGGGAAGGCCTAGCCTATCGAAGACTAGCATCTTCAAGCATCTTGCAGCATTCTGAAGAGTACATAATAGCATATTATAATTAAAAAGCATGTTGTAGTATTAACGCCTAGAGATCCTTCCTCGACTCCCTGCGAGAAAGCAATCCCGGAGCCAACATATCCATCGCATATCTCAAGTATCCATTTCTAGTTATAATAGATCAGGATATAAGTCTGAACGTCCGTTACCGTGGACACGACTATTCGAATAGATAATCTTCCCTGCAAGGGTTCACCACATTTCCCAACATGCTTGATTACTCTGGTCGGACACACTTTCTTGGGTCAATGCCCGGCCTCGGAAGATCAACACGTCGCAGCCCTACCTAGGCTCAATAGAGAGGTCCCCAACGGCCTACATCCTAAGCACTCCGGGGCCTTGGGCCCACCGCCCGTTGCACTCTGGGTCGTTGCGTGCAGGGTGGGTCTAGGCTCCACCTCTACATGGATGGTGCCGGCCCAGCCATGCCACAATGCTAAACTGGACGTCTGACAAAGCTTCGGCTGATACTACAACGCCGAGTGCCCATAACTGTTCCGGCGTGGTGGTTAGTGCGTATAGGCCAGTGGCCAACTCAGAACAAATACCCAAACCTGTTAGTGCATTAACAACTAAAAGTAGTGAAGGTTGTCGGGACAAGTCCGGAGCTACAACCCCCTCCAGGGTGATACCGCTAAACAGCCAACCGCAACCATAACATCTCGCGGGTGCTCTCTGGGCCCGGCCGACTTTCACAAGGATCTGAAGTAAAGTCATGGTAACTGTGTGTCCAAGACATCAAGGGGAAAAACCCGAGGAATCACGCTCGATGGATTCCACTCGATGTAATCATCAAGGTGAACATATGAGGAATCACCCTCGAGGTTCACATGTGAGGTGTTGCACGACAGAGTCGTCATCGATAGTGGTGAAGGAGGAATCACCCTCGAAGACCATGACCGATTAGCTACACTACAGAGTTATCATCAGGAGTGCGTTACGAGGTATCACCCTCGGCACTTGATAGTAGCCCTGCAGAGTCGTACAACTAAAGGGGGTGAGGTGTGATGTCTACTATGCAACCTTCTTCTTGTAGACTCGTATTGGGCCTCCAAGCGCAGAATTTGGACAGTAGCAATTTCCCCTCAAGTGGATGACCTAAGGTTTATCAATTCGTGGGAGGCGTAGGATGAAGATGGTCTCTCTCTAGCAACCTTGCAACCAAATAACAAAGAGTCTCCTGTGTCCCCCAACACACCCAATACAATGGTAAATTGTATAGGTGCACTAGTTCAGTGAAGAGATGGTGATACAAGTGTAATATGGTTGGTAGAAATATATTTTTCTAATCTGAATAAATGAGAATAGCAAGGTAACAAGTGATAAAAGTGAGTAAAAACGGTATTGCAATGCTTGGAAACAAGGCCTAGGGTTCATACTTTCACTAGTGCAAATTCTCTCAACAATTATAACATAATTGGATCATTTGACAATCCCTCAACGTGCAACAAAAAGTCACTCCAAAGTTCGTATCGCGGAGTAAGATGAAATTGTTTGTAGGGTACGAAACCACCTCAAAGTTATTCTTTCCGACCAATCCATTGAGCTATTCCTATAAGTATCACAAACAACCCTAGAGTTTGTAGAAAAATAACACCATATGATACACATCAATCAACCCTAACGTCACCTAGATACTCCAATGTCACCACGAGTATCCGTGGGTCAATTATACAATATGCATCAAACAACTTCAGATTCATAATATTCAATCCAACACAAACAACCTCAAAGAGTGCCCCAAGATTCCTTCCGGAGAAACAAGGATGAAAACGTGCATCAACCCCTATGCATAGATTACCCCAATGTCACCTCAGAAATCTGCGAGTTGAGTGCCAAATCATACATCAAGTGAATCAATTGAACACCCCATTGTCACCACGGGTATCCCAACGCAAGACATACATCAAGTGTTCTCAAATCCATAAAAGTATTCAATCCGATAATAGTGAAACCTCAAAGGTATAAACTCAATTCATCACAAGAAGGTAGAGGGCGAGAAACACCATATGATCCAACTATAGTAACAAAGCTCATGGTACATCAAGATCGTCGTGTCAAATCAAGAACACGAGAGAGAGAGAGAGAGAGAGATCAAACACATAGCTACTGGTACATACCCTCAACCCCGAGGGTACTACTCCCTCCTTGATACGTCTCCAACGTATCTATAATTTTTTATTGTTCCATGCTATTATATTATCTATTTTGGATGTTTAATAGGAATTTATATGCTATTTTATATTATTTTTGGGACTAACCTATTAATCGAGAGCCCAGTGCCAGTTTTTTTTGCCTATTTTAGAGTTTCGCAGAAAAGAAATACCAAATGGAGTCCAAACTGAATGAAACTTTCGCGATGATCTTTCTTGGACCAAAAGGAAACCAGAAGACTTGGAAATGAAGACGGAGACATAACGAGGAGGCCACGAGGCGGGAGGGCGTGCCTAGGAAGGTAGGGGGCGCCCCCTACCTCGTGGGCCCCTCGTAGCTCCCCTGACCTAGCTCCTTCGCCTATATATACTCTTATACCCTGAAAACATCCAGGAGAGCCACGAAACCACTTTTCCACCACCGCAACCTTCTGTACCCCGTGAGATCCCATCTAGGGGCCTTTTCTGGCGTCCTGCCGGAGGGGGGTTCGATCATGGAGGGCTTCTTCATCAACACCATTGCCTCCCCGATGATGCGTGAGTAGTTTACCACAGACCTACGGGTGCATAGCTAGTAGCTAGATGGATTCTTCTCTATCTTTGATTCTCAATACCATGTTCTCCTTGATGTTCTTGCAGATCTTTTCAATGTAATATTCTTTTGCGGTGTGTTTGCCGAGATCCGATGAACTGTGGATTTATGATCAGATTATCTATGAATATTATTTGGTTCTTCTCTGAATTCTTATATGCATGATTTGATATCTTTGCAAGTCTCTTCGAATTATCGGTTTAATTTGGCCTACTAGATTGATCTTTCTTGCAATGGGAGAAGTGCTTAGCTTTGGGTTCAATCTTGCGGTGTCCTTTCCCAGTGACAGTATGGGCATCAAGGCATGTATTGTATTGTTGCCATCGAGGATAAAAAGTGGGATTTTCATCATATTGCTTGAGTTAATTCCTCTACATCATGTCATCTTACTTAATGTGTTACTCTGTTCTTCATGAGCTTAATACTCTAGATGCAAGCAAGAGTCGGTCGATGTGTGGAGTAATAGTAGTAGATGCAGAATGGTTTCGGTCTACTTGACACGGACGTGATGCCTATGTTCATGATCATTGCCTTAGATATCGTCATAACTATGCGCTTTTCTATCAATTGCTCGAAGTAATTTGTTCACCCACCGTAATATTTGCTATCTTAAGAGAAGCCATTAGTGAAACCTATGGCCCCGGGTCTCTTTTCCATATTATTGAATCTCGTTTACATCTTACTAGCTTCCGATATACTATTTTGCAATCTTTTACTTTCGGATCTATAAACCAAAAATACCAAAAATATTTACTTTACCGTTTATCTATCTCCATCAGATCTCACTTTTGCAAGTGACCGTGAAGGGATTGACAACCCCTTTATCGTGTTGGGTGCAAGTTGTTGATTGTTTGTGCAGGTATTCGGTGACTTGTGCGTTGTCTCCTATTGGATTGATACCTTGGTTCTCAAAACTGAGGGAAATACTTACGCTACTTTGCTGCATCACCCTTTCCTCTTCAAGGGAAAACAAACGCAAGCTCGAGAGGTAGCAAGAAGGATTTCTGGCGCCGTTGCCGGGGAGATCTACGTCAAGTCAAGCCATACCAAGTAACCATCATAAACTCTTCTCTCTTTCGTTACATTATTCGCCATTCGCCTCTCTTTTTCCTCTCCCCCACTTTTAAAATGATTTTTGAAAATATTTTCCTTTCCTTCGCCCTTCTTCCGTTCGATCTTTTGTTCGCTTGTGTTACCACGTGCCTTCTTTTTGCTTGCATCTTCGCTTGCTATAAGTTTATGGATCCTCATCCACTTGCCAATCTTTTTAAGAGATCCAATTATGATGAACCAATTGCTAGTGAGTTTTATGCACTAGATAATCTTTATGAAGTTTTGCTTGAAATTCGTGAATCTGAAAATTGTGATGAAGAAATTTATGAAGAGATTCACGATAGCTCCTTGAATAAAAAGCACGATTGCAATGATTTTACTATAAGTTCTATTGATGTCAATTATGCTAAAAATATGCAAAACCCTAAGCTTGGGGATGCTAGTTTTGCTATATCCACTACTTGTTGCAATGATCATGATTGGGGTGATTCTTCTTATGATCTTGAAAATTTATTTAAGCCCCATGATGAATATGATATTGATTTTAGTGTTTGCAATAATACTGAAAGTGAGTTTGGAAGAGTGTCGACTTTAGATCCCACATATTTGGAGAATGTTAAATCTTATGAAATTTTTGATAAAAGTGGGTTTGGAGAGGTCATGACTTTAGTTAATATTGATCCCACTATTTTGGAAGAGTGTCAACTTTGCATGCATGTGGATCGTGTTAAGAATATGTTTTGTGATAGATATACTGTTAAATTTGCTTATGATCCTACATGTATTATTATGATAGAGTAAAATATGGTTGTAGAAATTTTCATGTTACTAAATTACCTCTCTTCTTGTTGAGATTGCTATCGTCTCTTTATTCTTCCTTGCATATGCCAGTTTTTGCTTGCCGTGGTAATTTGTTTGCTTAAAAAATGCCTATGCATAGGAAGTATGTTAGACTTAGATGTGTTTATCACGTGATTTATGATGCTCTCCTTGTGCTTCAATTCTTCTCTTTTATGTGAGCATCATTGAATTTTATCATTGCCTAGCTAAAAGGCTTTAAAGAAAAGCGTTTGTTGGGAGACAACCCAATATTTTTTTTCTTGTTTAGTAATAAATAATTCATCTAGCCTCTGGTAGATGTGGTTTTATGTTTTAAGTAGTGTTTGTGCCAAGTAGAACCTTTAGGATAGCTTACGGTGATAGTTGTGTTGATCCTGCTGAAAATCAGAAACTTCTGCACTTAGTAAATTAGTTTTGAAAATTCACATAAACGTGTTTTTGATCTGATTATTTTGCTCTGGATTGGTACACAAATTTCTCAGGTTGTCCTATTTTTTTGGATTTTTAGAGTTACAGAAGTATTCCAGAGTTACAGATTACTACGGACTGTTCATTTTTGACAGATTATGTTTTTCGCGTGTTATTTGCTTATTTTGATGAATCTATGGGTAGTATCGGGGGGTATGAACCATGGAGAAGTTGGAATACAGTAGATATTACACCAATATAAATAAAGAATGAGCTTTCAACAGTACCTTAAAGTGGTGATTTATTTTCTTATACTAACGGAGCTCATGAGATTTTCTATCGAGTTTTGTGTTGTGAAGTTTTCAAGTTTTGGGTAAGGATTTGATGGACTATGGAATAAGGAGTGGAAAGAGCCTAAGATTGGGGATTCCCAAGGCACCCCAAGGTAATATTCAAGGACAACCAAAAGCCAAAGCTTGGGGATTCCCCTGAAGGCATCGCCTCTTTCGTCTTCATCTATCGGTAACTTTACTTGAGGCTATATTTTTATTCACCACATGATATGTGTTTTGCTTGGAGCGTCTTGTATGATATGAGTCTTTGCTTTTTAGTTTACCACAATCATCCTTATTATACACACCATTTTGGAGAGACACGCATGAATCGTGATTTATTAGAATACTCTATGTGCTTCAGTTATATCTTTTGAGCTAGGTAATATTGCTCTAGTGCTTCACTTATATCTTTTTAGAGCACGACGGTGGCTTTATTTTATCGAAATTGTTGAACTCTCATGCTTCACTTATATTATTTTGAGAGTCTTTTAGAACAACATGGTAATTTTCTTGGGTTATAAAACTAGTCCTAATATGATGGGCATCCAAGATGGATATAATAAAAACTTTCATATAAAGTGCATTGAATACTATGAGAAGTTTGATTCTTTATGATTGTTTTGAGATATGAAGATGGTGATATTAGAGTTATGCTAGTGGAGTAGTTGTGAATTTGAGAGATACTTGTGTTAAAGTTTGTGATTCCCGTAGCATGCACGTATGGTGAACCGTTATGTGATGAAGTTGGAGCATGATTTATTTATTGATCGTCTTCCTTATGAGTGGCGGTCGGGGACGAGCGATGGTCTTTTCCTACCAATCTATCCCCCTAGGATCATGCACGTAGTACTTAGTTTCGATAACTAATAGATTTTTGCAATAAGTATGTGAGTTCTTTATGACTAATGTTGAGTCCATGGATTATACGCACTCTCACCCTTCCACCATTGCTAGCCTCTCTTGTGCCGCGTAACTTTCGCCGGTACCATACACCAACCATATACCTTCCTCAAAACAGCCACCATACCTACCTATTATGGCATTTTCATAGCCATTCCGAGATATATTGCCATGCAACTTTCCACCACTCTGTTTATTATGACACGCTCCATCATTGTCATATTGCTTTGCATGATCATGTAGTTGACATCGTATTTGTGGCAAAGCCACCGTTCATAATTGTTTCATACATGTCACTCTTGAATCATTGCACATCCCGATACACCGCCGGAGGCATTCACATAGAGTCATATTTTGTTCTAAGTATTGAGTTGCAATTCTTGAGTTGTAAGTAAATAAAAGTGTGAAGATCTTCATTATTAGAGCATTGTCCCATGCGAGGAAAGGATGATGGAGACTATGATTCCCCAAGTCGGGATGTGACTCTGGACGAAAAAGAAAAAAAAAGAAAAAATAGGCCATAAAAAAAGAGAAGGCCCAAATAAAAAAAAAGAGAAAAAGAGAGAAGGGGCATTGTTACTATCCTTTTTTCACACTTGTGCTTCAAAGTAGCACCATGATCTTCATGATAGAGAGTCTCCTATTTTGTCACTTTCATATACTAGTGGGAATTTTCATTATAGAACTTGGCTTGTATGATGGGCTTCCTCAAAATGCCCTAGGTCTTCGTGAGCAAGCGAGTTGGATGCATGCCCACTTAGTTTCTTTTTGAGATTTCATACACTTATAGCTCTAGTGCATCAGTTGCATGGCAATCCCTACTCATTCACATTGGTATCTATTGATGGGCATCTCCATAGCCCGTTGATTCGCCTAGTTGATGTGAGACTATCTTCTCCCTTTTTGTCTTCTCCACAACCACCATAATCTATTCCACCTTAGTGCTCTATCCATGGCTCACGCTCATGTATTACGTGAAAATTGAATAAGTTTGAGAACATCAAAAGTATGAAACAATTGCTTGGCTTGTCATCGGGGTTGTGCATGATTTAAATATTTTGTGTGATGAAGATAGAGCATAGCCAGACTATATGATTTTGTAGGGATAGCTTTCTTTGGCCATGTTATTTTGAGAAGACATGATTGCTTTGTTAGTATGCTTGAAGTATTATTATTTTTATGTCAATATTAAACTTTTGTTTTGAATCTTTTGGATCTGCACATTCATGCCAAAATAAATAAAATTACATTAATAAATATCTTAGGTAGCATTCCACATCAAAAATTCTGTTTTTATCATTTACCTAGTCCAGGACGAGCAGGAATTAAGCTTGGGGATGCTTGATACGTCTCCAAGGTATCTATAATTTTTTATTGTTCCATGCTATTAAATTATCTATTTTGGATGTTTAATAGGCATTTATATGCTATTTTATATTATTTTTCGGACTAACCTATTAACCAAGAGCCTAGTGCCAGTTTCTGTTTTTTGACTATTTTAGAGTTTCGCAGAAAAGGAATACCAAACGGAATGTAACTTTGGCGATGATCTTTCTTGGACCAAAAGGAAACCGAAAGGCTTGGAGATGAAGTCGGAGACGCAACAAGGCAGCCACGAGGCAGAAGGGCGCCCCAGGGGGTAGGGCGCGCCCCTTACCTCGTGGGCCCCTTGTAGCTCCCCTGACCTAGCTCCTTCGCTTATATATACTCTTATACCCTAAAAACATCCAGGAGAGCCACGAAACCACTTTTCCACCGCCGCAACCTTCTGTACCCGTGAGATCCCATCTAGGGGCCTTTTCTGGCATCCTGCCGGAGGGGGATTCGATCACGAAGGGCTTCTTCATCAACACCATTTCCTCTCTGATGCTGCGTGAGGAGTTTACCACAGACCTGCGGGTCCATAGCTAGTAGCTAGATGGCTTCTTCTCCCTCTTTGATTCTCAATACCATGTTCTCCTTGATGTTCTTAGAGATCTATTCGATGTAATATTCTTTTACGGTGTGTTTGCCGAGACCCGATGAATTATGGATTTATGATTAGATTATTTATGAATATTATTTGGTTCTTCTCTGAATTCTTATATGCATGATTTGATATCTTTACAAGTCTCTTCGAATTATTGGTTTAGTTTAGCCTACTAGATTGATCTTTCTTGCAATGGGAGAAGTGCTTAGCTTTGGGTTCAATCTTGTGGTGTCCTTTCCCAGTGACAGTAGGGGCAGCAAGGCACATATTGTATTGTTGCCATCGAGGATAAAAAGTGGGGTTTTCATCATATTGCTTGAGTTAATTCATCTACATCATGTCATCTTACTTAATGCGTTACTCTGTTCTTCATGAACTTAATACTCTAGATGCAGGCAGGAGTCGGTCAATGTGTGGAGTAATAGTAGTAGATGCAGAATCATTTCGGTCTACTTGACATGGACGTGATGCCTATGTTCATCAGCATTGCCTTAGATATCATCATAACTATGCGCTTTTCTATCAATTGCTCGACATAATTTTTTCACCCACCGTAATATTTGCTATCTTGAGAGAAACCACTAGTGAAATCTATGGCCCCCGGGTCTCTTTTCCATATTATTGAATCTTGTTTACATCTTACTAGCTTTCGATCTACTATTTTGCAATCATTTACTTTCCGATCTATAAACCAAAAATACCAAAAATATTTACTTTACCGTTTATCTATCTCTATCAGAGCTCACTTTTGCAAGTGACTGTGAAGGGATTGACAACCCATTTATCGCATTGGGTGCAAGTTGTTGATTGTTTGTGCAGGTATGCAGTGACTTGTGCATTGTCTCCTACTAGATTGATACCTTGGTTCTCAAAACTGAGGAAAATATTTACGCTACTTTGCTGCATCACCCTTTCCTCTTCAAGGGAAAACCAATGCAAGCTCAAGAGGTAGCACTCCTCGTCATGGTGGACGCCGGGATGATGAAGATGGCCTTCGGTGATGATTCCCCCCTTCGGCAGGGTGTCAGAACGGGTCCCGATTGGTCTTTCATAGATACAAAGGCTTGCAGCGGCGGAACTTCCCGTCTTGGTTTTTTTCTGGGGGTTTTGGGATTTATAGGAATTTTTGGCGTCAGTCTCACGCCAGGGGGTTTCCCGAGGAGCCCACAAGCCAGGGGGCGCCCCCCTTGGCTTGTGGTTGCCTCGGAACTCTTCTGGCCCAACTCCGATGCTCCGTGGGTCTCTTCTGGTCCATAAAAATCACTGTAAATTTTCAGCTCATTTGGTCTCCGTTTGATATTGCTTTATTGTAAAACTCAAAAACAAGGAAAAAACAGAAACTGTCAATGGGATCTAGGTTAATAATTAGTCCCAAAAATAATATAAAACAACATACACTACAAAAAAGACACATCCATGACATTTTGGGCTGAACAAATTTTTTTCAGTCATGCTTATGACACTTCTATGATGATAATTGTGACAAAACACGATATCATCATAGATGTGGTGGGCTCCTACTTCTATGACAAAAAATCATGACAGAAAATGGGCTTTTCGTCCTGGGCGGGTCGGAGATGCAGCTGCATGACATTCTTTTGGCCGTACATAATAGGAAAAAACATGGTAGAAGCGGGGGCGAGGAAAATATCAGGGAGTTCCCGGTTACGGTGGGTGGTCGGGGCCGAGCGATGCACGGAGGGATTGCTCGTTTCTCTCATACACGTACGCGCTTGGGTGCGAGGTGTTGGCTCTAACTGAACCGGAGCGAGGTGTTTGCCTACTAAACCTGAGCGATTGCACTGGCTACACGTTACTGAACCCGAGCAATCGATCCCTGGCTATTAACTGAACCCGATCGAGTGATTCCTTCGCTACTGCTGCTAACTGAAGTCGATCGAACTTGCTGCCTCTTGATGAACAATGAGTGTTGTTGGGGGTTGGATGAACAGTTCCCGGTGGGGGGAACCCGTGGTAGTAGAGGCCGTTGCCGCTGGATGAACAAGACCCCGATCAAGCCGGTTGGGGGTGGACGAACAGGACCCCGTGGAGGGCTGGTTGAACAGTAGCCGGTGGAGGGTAGGATGAATAGTAGCTCGTGGAGGGGTGGTTGAACAGGACCCTGTGGAGAGGGCTGGTTGAGCAGTAGCCGGTGGAGGAGCGGTGGAGGCTGGATGAACAGGAGCCCGTTGATGAACAATAGCTGGTGGAGGCATGAGGGAGATGCCGTGGATGAACAGTCATAGGTGAAGGCTGGAGGAGGTCGACGGTGGATGAACAGTAGCCCCATGGGGGCTGGAGCGAGGCAGTAGACGGTGGATGAACAGTAGCCCGTGGAGTCCCATTTTGCGGTACGCCACACCCCTCCCGATGAACAGGACCCCCGTTTCGACCATAGGAGGTCGAAGAGAAGTCTATTTCCTCCGTTTTGCGGTACGCCACACCCCTGATCAACAGGACCTCGTTTCGACTGTAGGAGGTCGAAGACAAGTCAGTTTCCTCTATTTTGCGGTACGCCAGACCCCTCCCGATGAACAGTATCCTGTTTCGACCATAGGCAGTCGAACACAAGGCCGTTTCCTCCGTTCTATGGTACGCCATGCCTTGTTTCGGCTGTTCCGTCCAACCCGGTTGGCTCCCGATGTGAACACGACGCATTCCGTTGCCACCCGATGGTTGGCTACCGATGAACAGGACGCCGTCGCCACTCTCCGCTGCCTCTCCATGTACACGAGCCTTGGCCGTATGTATGTGCGAGTAGGCGTTTGAGACCCCACCCGTATGTACGTACGTGGTCGTATTTACTTTATTGCACCCTGGCTGTACGTACGTGTACACGATATTGACGGGACTGCGTGACATGCTACGTCCGTGCCTCTAGTATGACACATGCCTTTCCTTACTCGGTCACGGTTCATTGCTGCAGCCTGCAGACAGATCGATCGACCAGTATGTACGTACACGTTCGCGACCAGAATGACAAAGCTATGTACGCTTCGACTAGGTGGGTCCCGACTGTCAAGGAGGTAAGGAGGCAATTCCTTGCGTGCGAAGATGTAGCTGGTGGGTCTCAGCAGTCATGGGGGAAACGTTTTTTTCACGAAATACGGTGGCCCGTCCGGTGGATCCCTGCTATCAGGTGGAGGAATCATTATTTTACGTGTAATAAGGTTGCACTTCCTTGCCGCGGCCGTGGACCGAGCTGTCAGCCTCTCCACGTACAGTACTCTTCCGATAGAAGTCGTTCCTTGACCACATTGACCATGCCGCTCCGAGAGCACCAAGGCGGTGGACGACGGCGAGGCTGCTACCTCTTGAGCACTGTGTTGGTTTTCCCTTGAAGAGGAAAGGGTGATGCAGCAAAGTAGCGTAAGTATTTCCCTCAGTGTTGAGAACCAAGGTATCAATCCAGTAGGAGGCTACACGCCAGTCCCTCGTACCTACACAAACAAACAAGAACCTCACAACCAACACGATAAAGGGGTTGTCAATCCCTTCACGGCCACTTGCGAAAGTGAGATCTGATAGAGATAATAAGATAAGATAAATATTTTTGGTAATTTTATGATATAGATTGGAAAGTAAAGATTGCAAAATAGAGTAGATTGAAAACTTATATGATGGAAAATAGACCCAGGGGCCATATGTTTCACTAGTGGCTTCTCTCAAGATAGCATAAGTATTACAATGGGTGAACAAATTACTGTCGAGCAATTGATAGAAAAGTGCATAGTTATGAGAATATCTAGGCATGATCATGCATATAGGCATCACGTCCGCGACAAGTAGATTGAAACAATTCTGCATCTACTACTATTACAACACACATCGACCGCTATCCAGCATGCATCTAGAGTATTAAGTTCATAAGAACAGAGTAACACATTAGGCAAGATGACATGATGTAGAGGGATAAACTCAAGCAATATGATATAAAGCCCATCTTTTTATCCTCGATGGCAACAATACAATACATGCCTTGCTGCCCCTGCTGTCACTGGGAAAGGACACCGCAAGATTGAACCCAAAGCTAAGCACTTCTCCCGTTGCAAGAAAGCTCAATCTAGTAGGCCAAAACCAAACTGATAATTCGAAGAGACTTGCAAAGATAACCAATCATACATAAAAGAATTCAGAGGAGATTCAAATATTTCTCATAGATAAACTTGATCATAAACCCACAATTCATCGGATCTCGACAAACACACCGCAAAAAGATTTACATCGAATAGATCTCCAAGAAGATCAAGGAGAACTTTGTATTGAGATCCAAAGAGAGAGAAGAAGCCATCTATCTAATAACTATGGACCCGAAGGTCTGTGGTAAACTACTCACAACTCATCGGAGAGGTCTTGGCGATGATGTAGAAGCCCTCCATGATCGATTCCCCCTCTGGCGGAGCGTCAGAAAAGGCTCCAAGATGGGATCTCACGGGTACAGAAGGTTGTGGAGGTGGAAATAGGGTTTTGTGGTGCTCCTGGATGTTTTCAGGGTATGCAAGTATATATAGGCGAAGTAAGTCGATCAGGGGAGCCACAAGGGGGCCACGAGGGTGGGGGGCACGCCCACCCCCCTAGGGCGTATCAGAGCCTCGACCGACCATAGGAGCCCCCTTGATTGTTCGTAGTTTGGCCGTTGTCGAGTCTAGAAAAAACCTATTTTTCGGCATCTAGTTATATCAGAGAGTAGGAATTCTTTTTACTCCTCAGCCCCTTCGTCGCTCTGGTGAGGAATCTTGACGTAGGTGTTTTGAATTACTTCTCTTCCCCTTCAAACTTTCTTTAGGATCACGCGGTTAGTTTTTCGTTCATTGGTTCTCAGCTTTCTTCACCCGGTGCATTTCTCGTCAAGTTGATTCGACCCTCTTTGTTTTCACAAGATCAATCTTCAGTCCTTTCTCAGCGACGAGGTTTTCTCCATCCTTAGTTGTTTTCTTTTTCCCACCCGCCCACCCTTTTTCTCCTCGGAGCCGAAGTCCATAACCGAGTATCCATCCTACTCGCGCGAAGTCTTTGCATTCTTTCCTCAATTATTTCAACTAGTATCTTCTCTTTAAGTTATTCGTTGATTTTCCCCTTCCAAGTTGCCTTTGGTTTCCCGCCCCCACCCCTCTTTTTCCCGGAGCTTGAGTCTCTTTCGAGCATCAATTTCATTCATGTGGAGCCTCTTCAGTCTTCCCTCAATTATTTTCAGTCGGTGAATTCTCGTTTCGTTTGACATTCTTCATCTCTTTTTTTCTTCTCCGGTGGACTCAATCCAAGTATTCGGTGTTGTTCATATTCTTGTTCATCCATATTCAATTAATTCAAGGTTGTCACCTCATTCAAATATTTCAATTGTTTCGGTGCATCATCTATCTCCTCAACAATCCTTTTCAATGGTGTTTTTTCTTTTAGTGGGTCCTAACCCACAGGTCTTTTCCCAGGATCTTACCTGACTCTTCTAATTATTCCGGAGTTATTCTCAAATTCTTTTCAAGTGTGACGTAAGAATGGATTCCATCAGTCACATGACTTCTCCAAGATTGCTTTCAAATTCTTTTCATCTGTCGCTCAACCTTTTCCTCTTTTCATTCTTCCGATGTGTCTCAACAATTTTGGTGGTGTTCCTCGTCGTCATTCTCAACATTTGAAGATCGAAGAAGAGGTTTTTCCTCTAAATCTTGCCCGTTCTCTCGAAGATTCGTGGTTCTAGCTTCTTGTTATCCTCTCAAATTATTTCATTTGTTAGATATACTTTTCTTACCCATCCGGAGTATGTCAGGAGTTGTTTTCCCCTTCTTTTCACTGGAGGCCATCATTCCAGAAGAATTATTCGTCCTCACATTTCAGCTACCGTTATCCTGTTATCCCGGTGCATCTGTCAAGTACTCTTTAATCAACTAGCCATCTCTTCGTTCTCTTGTATCTAAATCCACTCAGAGCATATTTGTTCTTCTAATTCTTCCCGGTGATTCATTCTCTTTCATCAGTCATTTTTGAATTCTTATGGTGGTTCCTTCAGCATTCCTCTTCCTTTTTCATCATATCAATTCTTTCAATCTTATTCCTTTTCTACCTTGTTCCAACCGGAGTGGTGTCAGAGTCTATCTTGTTTCTTGAGCTTTTCATTCTCGTCATATTCGCTGTTAATCTTTTCTACCCGAGTGCTCTCGATATTTGTTCATCTTCTCTCTTGAGTTCCTACTTCACCTCTTCCTATTTCTCTTCCGTCTCGTTCCAAAGATCTCGGGACGAGATCTTCTGTTAGTGGAGGAGAGTTGTAACTGTTGGGGAACGTAGCAGAAATTCAAAAAATTTCCTACGAATCACCAAGATCTATCTATGGAGAGACCAGCAACGAGTAGAAAGGGGAGTGCATCTACATACCCTTGTAGATCGCTAAGCGGAAGCGTTCAAGTGAACGGGGTTGATGGAGTCGTACTCGTCGTGATTCAGATCACCGATGATCAAGTGCCGAACGGACGGCACCTCCGCGTTCAACACACGTACAGCCCGGTGACGTCTCCCACGCCTTGATCCAGCAAGGAGAGAGGGAGAGGTTGAGGAAGACTCCATCCAGCAGCAGCACAACGGCGTGGTGGTGGTGGAGGAGCGTGGCAATCCAGCAGGGCTTCGCCAAGCACCATGGGAGAGGAGAAGAACTTGGGAGAGAGGGAGGGGCTGCACCAAAGGCATAAGGTGTATTTGGGAGGCCCTCCTACTCCACTATATATAGGGATCCCAAGGGGGGGTGCGCCAGCCCCTAGGAGATCCAATCTCCAAGGGGCGGCGGCCAGGGGAGGAGTCCTCCCCCCCCAAGGCACCTAGGAGGTGCCTTCCCCTGCTGGGACTCTTCCTTTAGGGTTTCCCCAGGCGCATGGGCCTCTTGGGGCTGGTGCCCTTGGCCCATGTAGGCCAAGGCGCACCCCCTACAGCCCATGTGGCCCCCCGGGGCAGGTGGCCCCACCCGGTGGGCCCCCGGGACCCTTCCGGTGGTCCCGGTACAATACCGATGACCCCGAAACTTGTCCCGATGGCCGAAACAGGACTTCCTATATATAAATCTTTACCTCCGGACCATTCCAGAACTCCTAGTGACGTCCGGATCTCATCCGGGACTCCGAAGAACATTCGGTAACCACATACAAGCTTCCTTTATAACCCTAGCGTCATCGAACCTTAAGTGTGTAGACCCTACGGGTTCGGGAGACATGCAGACATGACCGAGACGTTCTCCGGTCAATAACCAACAGCGGGATCTGGATACCCATGTTGGCTCCCACATGTTCCACGATGATCTCATCGGATGAACCACGATGTCAAGGACTCAATCGATCCCGTATACAATTCCCTTTGTCTAGCGGTATTTTACTTGCCCGAGATTCGATCGTCGGTATCCAATACCTTGTTCAATCTCGTTACCGGCAAGTCACTTTACTCGTTCCGTAACACATCATCCCGTGATCAACTCCTTGGTCACATTGCGCATATGATGATGTCCTACCGAGTGGGCCCAGAGATACCTCTCCGTTTACACGGAGTGACAAATCCCAGTCTCGATTCGTGCCAACCCAACAGACACTTTCGGAGATACCTGTAATGCACCTTTATGCCACCCAGTTACGTTGCGACGTTTGGTACACCCAAAGCATTCCTACGGTATCCGGGAGTTGCACAACCTCATGGTCTAAGGAAAAGATACTTGACATTGGCAAAGCTCTAGCAAATGAACTACACGATCTTTTGTGCTAGTCTTAGGATTGGGTCTTGTCCATCACATCATTCCCCTAATGATGTGATCCCGTTATCGACGACATCCAATGTCCATAGCCAGGAAACCATGACTATCTGTTGATCACAACGAGCTAGTCAACTAGAGGCTCACTAGGGACATATTGTGGTCTATGTATTCACACGTGTATTACGATTTCCAGATAATACAGTTATAGCATGAATAAAAGACAATTATCATGAACAAGGAAATATAATAATAATACTTTTATTATTGCCTCTAGGGCATATTTCCAACAGTCTCCCACTTGCACTAGAGTCAATAATCTAGTTCACATCGCCATGTGATTAACACTCACATGTCACATCGCCATGTGACTAACACCCAAGAGTTTACTAGAATCAGTAGTCTAGTTCACATCACTATGTGATTAATACTCAATGAGTTTTAAGTTTGATCATGTTGCTTGTGAGAGAGGTTTTAGTCAACGGGTCTGAACCTTTCAGATCCGTGTGTGTTTTACAAATCTCTATGTCATCTCCTAGATGCAGCTACCACGTTCTATTTGGAGCCATTCCAAATAACTGTTCTACTTGGAGCTATTCTAAATTGTTGCTCCATTATACGTATCCGGTATCTCTACTCAGAGCTATCCGGATAGGTGTTAAGCTTGCATCGTCGTAACTCTTTACGTCGAACTCTTTATCACCTCCATAACCGAGAAAATTCCTTAGTCCACTAGTTACTAAGGATAACTTTGACCGCTGTCCTGTGATCTATTCATGGATCACTCTTGTACCCCTTGACTGACTCATGGCAAGGCACACTTCAGGTGCAGTACACAGCATAGCATACTGAAGAGCCTACGTCTTAAACATAGGGGACGACCTTCGTCCTTTCTCTCTTTTCTGGCGTGGTCGAGCTTTAAGTCTTAACTTCGTACCTTACAATTCAGGCAAGAACTTCTTCTTTGACTGGTCCATCTTGAACACCTTCAAGATCATGTCAAGGTATGTGCTCATTTGAAAGTATTATTAAGCATTTTGATCTATCCTTATAGATCTTGATGCTCAATGTTCAAGTAGCTTAATCCAGGTTTTCTATTGAAAAACACCTTTCAAATAACCCTATATGCTTTCTAGAAATTCTACATCATCTCTGATCATCAATATGTCAACAACATATACTCATCAGAAATTCTATAGTGCTCCCACTCACTTCTTTGGAAATACAAGTTTCTCATAAACTTTGTACAAACCCAAAATCTTTGATCATCATCAAAGCATACATTCCAACTCCGAGATGCTCACTCCAGTCCTTAGAAGGATCGCTGGAGCTAGCATACCTTTTAGCATCCTTAGGATCGACAAAAACTTTCTGATTGTATTACATACAACCTTTCCTTACGAAAAACTGGTAAGGAAACTCGTTTTGACATCCGTCTGCCAGATTTCATAAATGCAGCTAATGCTAACATGATTCCGACGGACTTAAGCATCGCTACGGATGAGAAAATCTCATCGTAGTCAACTCCTTGAACTTGTGAAAAAAAACTCTTCGCCACAAGTCGAGCTTCATGGACGGTGACATTACCGTCCACGTTCGTCTTCTTCTTAAAGATCCATTTATCTCAATGGCTTGCCGATCATCGGGCAAGTCCACCAAAGTCCATGCTTTGTTCTGATACATGGATCCTATCTCGGATTTCATGGCTTCTAACCATTTGTTGGAATTTGGGCCCACCGTCGCTTCTCCATAGCTCGTAGGTTCATTGTTGTCTAGCAACATGACCTTCAAGACAGGATTACTGTACCACTCTGAAGTAGTACGTATCCTTGTCACCCTACGAGGTACGGCAGTGACTTGATCCGAAACTTCATGATCATTATCATAAGCTTCTACTTCAATTGGTGTAGGTGCCACATGAACAACTTCCTGTGCCCTGATACACACTGGTTGAAGTGATGGTTCAATAACCTCATCAAGTCTCCACCATCCTCCCACTCAACTCTTTCGAGAGAAACCTTTCCTCGAGAAAGGACCCGATTCTAGAAACAATTCATATTGCTTTCGGATCTGAATTAGGAGGTATACCCAACTGTTTTGGGTGTCCTATGAAGATGTATTTTATCCGCTTTGGGTTCGAGCTTATCAACCTGAAACTTTTTCATATAAGCGTCGCAGCCCCAAACTTTTAAGAAATGATAGCTTAGGTTTCTCTAAACCATAGTTCATACGGTGTCATCTCATCGGAATTACGTGGTGCCCTATTTAAAGTGAATGTGGTTGTCTCTAATTCCTAACCCATGAACGATAGTGGTAATTCGATAAGAGACATCATGGTATGCACCATATCCAATAGGGTGCAACTATGATGTTCGGACACACCATCACACTATGGTGTTCCAGGCGGTATTAATTGTGAAACATTTTCCACAATGTCTTAATTGTGTGCCAAAACTCGTAACTCAGATATTCATCTCTATGATCGTATCATAGACATTTTATCCTCTTGTCACAATGATCTTCTACTTCACTCTGAAATTACTTGAACCATTCAATAATTCAGACTTGTGTTTCATCAAGTAAATATTCTCAACATCTACTCGAATCATCTGTGAAGTAAGAACATAACGATATTCACTGCATGCCTCAGCACTTATTGGACTGCACACATCAAAATGTGTTACTTCCAACAAGTTGCTATCTTGTTCCATCTTATTGAAAATGAGGCTTTTCAGTCATCTTGCCCATGTGGTATGATTTGCATATCTCAAGTGATTCAAAATCAAGTGAGTCCGAACGATCCATTTGCATGGAGTTTCTTCATGCATATACACCAATAGACATGGTTCGCATGTCTCAAACTTTTCAAAAACGAGTGAGTCCAAAGATCCATCAACATGGAGCTTCTTCATGCGTTTTATACCATTATGACTTACATGGAAGTGCCACAAGTAAGTGGTACTATCATTACTATCTTATATCTTTTGGCATGAAGATGTGTATCACTACGACCGAGATTCAATAAACCATTCATTTAGGTGCAAGACCATTGAAGGTATTATTCAAAAATAGAGTAACCATTATTCTCCTTAAATGAATAACCGTATTGCGATAGACATAATCCAATCCTGTCTATGCTCAACGCAAACACCAATCTCGGTGGTAGAGGGAGCGTGCGATGCTTGATCATATCAACCTTGGAAACACTTCCAACATATATCGTCAGCTCACCTTTAGCTAGTCTCCGTTTCATTCCGTAGCTTTTATTTCGAGTTACTAACACTTAGCAACCGAACCGGTATCCAATACCCTGGTGCTACTAGGAGTACTAGTAAAGTACACATTAACATAATGTATATCCAATATACTTCTATCGACCTTGCCAGCCTTCTCATCTACCAAGTATCTAGGGTAATTCTGCTCCAGTGGTTGTTCCCCTTATTACAGAAGCACTTAGTCTCGGGTTTGGGTTCAACCTCGGGTTTCTTCACTGGTGCAGCAGCTGATTTGCCGTTTCATGAAGTATCCCTTCTTGCACTTGCCCTTCTTGAAACTAGTGGTTTCACCAACCATCAACAATTGATGCTCCTTCTTGATTTCTACTTTCGCGGTGTCAAACATCGTGAATACCTCAAGGATCATCATATCTATCCCTGATATGTTATAGTTCATCACGAAGCTCTAGCAGCTTGGTGGCAATGACTTTGGGGAAACATCACTATCTCATTTGGAAGATCAACTCCCACTCGATTCAAGTGATTGTTGCACTCAGACAATCTGAGCACAAGCTCAACGATTGAGCTTTTCTCCCTTAGTTTGCAGGCTAAGAAAATCGTCGGAGGTCTTATACCTCTTGACGTGGGCACGAGCCTGAAATCCCAATTTCAGCCCTCGAAACATCTCATATGTTCCGCGACGTTTCGAAAACGTCTTTGGTGCCTCTACTTAAACCATTTAATTGAACTATCACGTAGTTATCAAAACGTGTATGTCCGATGTTCGCAACATCGACAAACGACGTTGGGGTTCAGCACACTGAGCGGTGCATTAAGGACATAAGCTTTCTACTGATCGCATAATCGCTACTATCAACTTTCAACTATAT
>NC_041381.1:177454739-177464353 GCF_002162155.2 Triticum dicoccoides
GCCTTGATCCAGCAAGGAGAGAGGGAGAGGTTGAGGAAGACTCCATCCAGCAGCAGCACAACGGCGTGGTGGTGGTGGAGGAGCGTGGCAATCCAGCAGGGCTTCGCCAAGCACCATGGGAGAGGAGAAGAACTTGGGAGAGAGGGAGGGGCTGCACCAAAGGCATAAGGTGTATTTGGGAGGCCCTCCTACTCCACTATATATAGGGATCCCAAGGGGGGGTGCGCCAGCCCCTAGGAGATCCAATCTCCAAGGGGCGGCGGCCAGGGGAGGAGTCCTCCCCCCCCAAGGCACCTAGGAGGTGCCTTCCCCTGCTGGGACTCTTCCTTTAGGGTTTCCCCAGGCGCATGGGCCTCTTGGGGCTGGTGCCCTTGGCCCATGTAGGCCAAGGCGCACCCCCTACAGCCCATGTGGCCCCCCGGGGCAGGTGGCCCCACCCGGTGGGCCCCCGGGACCCTTCCGGTGGTCCCGGTACAATACCGATGACCTCGAAACTTGTCCCGATGGCCGAAACAGGACTTCCTATATATAAATCTTTACCTCCGGACCATTCCGGAACTCCTCGTGACGTCCGGGATCTCATCCGGGACTCCGAACAACATTCGGTAACCACATACAAGCTTCCTTTATAACCCTAGCGTCATCGAACCTTAAGTGTGTAGACCCTACGGGTTCGGGAGACATGCAGACATGACCAAGACGTTCTCCGGTCAATAACCAACAGCGGGATCTGGATACCCATGTTGGCTCCCACATGTTCCACGATGATCTCATCGGATGAACCACGATGTCAAGGACTCAATCGATCCCGTATACAATTCCCTTTGTCTAGCGGTATTTTACTTGCCCGAGATTCGATCGTCGGTATCCAATACCTTGTTCAATCTCGTTACCGGCAAGTCACTTTACTCGTTCCGTAACACATCATCCCGTGATCAACTCCTTGGTCACATTGCGCATATGATGATGTCCTACCGAGTGGGCCCAGAGATACCTCTCCGTTTACACGGAGTGACAAATCCCAGTCTCGATTCGTGCCAACCCAACAGACACTTTCGGAGATACCTGTAATGCACCTTTATAGCCACCCAGTTACGTTGCGACGTTTGGTACACCCAAAGCATTCCTACGGTATCCGGGAGTTGCACAACCTCATGGTCTAAGGAAAAGATACTTGACATTGGCAAAGCTCTAGCAAATGAACTACACGATCTTTTGTGCTAGTCTTAGGATTGGGTCTTGTCCATCACATCATTCCCCTAATGATGTGATCCCGTTATCAACGACATCCAATGTCCATAGCCAGGAAACCATGACTATCTGTTGATCACAACGAGCTAGTCAACTAGAGGCTCACTAGGGACATATTGTGGTCTATGTATTCACACGTGTATTACGATTTCCGGATAATACAGTTATAGCATGAATAAAAGACAATTATCATGAACAAGGAAATATAATAATAATACTTTTATTATTGCCTCTAGGGCATATTTCCAACAGTAACGCCCCGAGACCGATGCGCCCGGTGTCTTCCATTTATTCGCCGTCGTTGCCATGTCATTCGCTTGCGTGTTGCACTTTGCCATGTCATCATATGCATTTCATCTGCATGTTTTCCAAAACTAGCATCCGTTCGGGTCCTCCCAGTTCTCTCCGTTATCCGTTCTGAGCCCAACCACACTCGCACAGGCCCGCGGCACCTCCAAAATATTTTTTTATAAGTGGCATAAAATGTTCTCGGAATGGGGTGAAAGTTGGCGTGCAGTCTTATTATAGTGTAGGTAGACCGCCTGTCAAATTTCGTCGCATTCGGAGTCCGTTTGATAGCCCAACCGTTAAACTTATAGCGGCATTTTCGCCGGGCAGACATCGGACGTTTCCGGTCTCCGGAAACTACTGTCGGGCCACACTTCGTCTCTCTCTTCTCAGCCCAACCCCTCTACACAGCCCACTAGCCCACCTACACTACCCCCCTCCGCTTCGGACCGTCTGATCGTGATCAAACGGTCCGGAAACGGAGAAAAACCCCTTCTCTAACCTTCCTTTCCTATTTAAGCACACACCCTCCTCCTGATTTGGAAACCCTAGCCGCTTCCCTCATTTTCCGCGCCCCTCCACAGTGCCGCCGCCACTTGTCGCCTCCTCCTCCACCGCCCGAGCCGCGCGGGCCCAAGTCACCGCCGCCGCAGCCCGGGGTGCCCTTTCCCCCGCGCCCGCAGCGCCGCCTTGGCTCCTTCGCCGGAGCAGCAGCTCCTCCGCCCCTCCGCCGTCCACCGCGAGGCCAGGACGCCGCCTCCTCGTTGCCCTTCTCCTTCTCTCCCTCTCCTCCTCCCTCTAATCCCTCTCTTCCACAAGGATCCGCCGCCGCCGCCATGGATGACCGCCGCCGGCCGTGGAGCTCACCGTTGGCGCCGTCTTCATCGGATTCGGCCGGGAACCGCCAGATCCGGGGCCTCGCGACCCATTCCCGGCCTCGCCAGCCCGTCGGACCCCCACCCCACCGTCGCCAAAGAGCGCTGCCGCCTTCGCAGCCAAGTTCCACCTCGCCTTTGCCCATGCCAGTGCGAGGACGACGAGGGCCCCAATCCTGCTGCCCGTGGGCCACGCCGGGCCCTGTGCCGCCAGCCACGTGAGCCGCCTTATGGCCAAGGCCCGCTCCAGCCTCCCCGCCGGCCCAACCCGACTTCCACACCGGCCTGGGCCAGGCCCATGGTGAGCCACCTGCCTAAATCCCGCTCAGTGCGATGTATAGCTATCCGATGCGCGTCCTATTTTTTCTTTCTGAAATCGGCCAAATCTGCGAATCTCAGCATCATGTAAGCATGTTTGCCATGTCATAACTTTGTGCATATTGCTCCATTTTGTGTGCATAATATGTAAAAATGTTCATCTCAGAATGCTCTTCATGATGGAGTAGTTTGAATTCATGTTACTGTTCATTTTGACGCCTTAATCTTTGTTGCAAAACTGCTAAGTGATATAAACTGCTTAAAACTGCTGCTTGTTAACATCATGTATGCATCTTGTGAGTGGTGCAACTTTGTCTCTGTTGATCCTATGATGATGATCTTGATATGCACATGTTCTGCTCTGCATGCTATACATGTTGGTCTGCTTTGCATTCATGTTAGGGTGCATCTTGACATCTTAGTCCATGTTGCAAAAGTGCATGTTGCTGTTAACTGCCGAAAGTTGCTGTAACTTGCTGATTTGTCATTTTTGTTGCATTTTGTGTGTGCATCCTATGAGCATGATGTCTACATGTTTTAGGAGCATTTTAATGCCATCTTTACAGTGGTTCCATACATGTCTTTTTTTATGCCCTGTAGTGAGTGCATCAAGCTCGTGAAGTGGTTACTTGCTGTTAATGTTCTGTCAAGTGTGTTTTTGTCATATCATGATGCCATGTTTGCTTGATGCTACCAATTAATCCATGCATAATCTGGAGATGCTTAGTTGACATGTTCTCTTGTCTATGTTATGCTATACCATGCCATGCCTTTTTATGCCTTATATATGTCTTGTAGCATATGTTTTCATTTTCATCAACATGCCTATATGTTGTTCCAGATTTCTGTTAACTTCATGATGCCTTGTTGTGAGCTTAATATTAGTTGATACATGCCTATTCTGGAGATGCTCCAATTACATGCTTTGAAGTATGCTATAGTTTCTTTGTTGACATGCCATGGTTGTTAATTTTGGATGTCATATGCCTTTGTTTAATGCTTGCAAACATGCTATGATAATGTTGCTGTTTTTCACTTGCTGAAACTGTTTCAACATTCAATCTTGTCTTATTGGTTCGTACCAATCCATGAGCCATATGGATATGATGCCATGATGTTATTTGCTCTTTGTTATGTGTACTTTGATGCTATGCCCTTTGTTGCTATGTATAGTTGCTGTAGCATCTTTGTTTCATGCATCCAACATGCCATCATATTAACTCTACTCATGCATATGCTCCTGTGTTATAAAGTTGCATTTTGCATTGATCATCTTGGTTTAATATTGATGCCTATGACCCTGAACCTTAATGATATTTGAAGTATGTTATCTGTAGATGAAGTGCATGTCAAGTTTGTGCCCATATAATTCCTGTAGCCTCTTGTTTTGATGTTTGCAAAGTGCCTACTTGCTGTTTTGGTCAGATTGTTGTTATATCTTGTTTGGAGTGTATGTGTTGCACCGTTGCTCCGTTTTGAGCATGCTCTATATAAAACTTGCTTAGAATTGCTTGTAGTTTCATAATGTCATGTTAAATCCTTGTTTTGAGAGTGTTTGCTTGATGTTTGAATGCATTTTGCATCAATGCCATGTTTAGCTTGTTTTGCTCATATCTTCCAGGCCGTAGCTCCGAACTAAATGAACTTTATATGTAACTTGACTAGAATTTCATGTAGATCATCTTGGTGCATCTTAACTTGATGTTTAACAACCTGAACATAAGGTTTATTCAGATCTGGACTAATTTCGAAATTTGCATATGAGGACTTACCGAAATTCTTCTGCAATTCCTTCTGTTCGTAAGAGAGGAAGAAAACCTAGACCTGCAACTCCTTTGGTCACTACTGAAGTGCGTAGGAGCAGCCGTAATAACATGTATCGTGGATTCAAGGTGGACATGCCGTCTGATTCCCGTAAGCGCAAGTCTGCGATTGCTCCAGCGTTGGTCTTGGCCGTCCCTGACCTAGCTCCTTCTTCGGTGACAAGCTCTGTTCCTGCTCCTCTCCCAATTGAGGATATTCAACATATGGGGTCTGTGGACTGTGGTATTCCCATAGCTGAGCTTTCTGAAGATAGGCTGCTTGCTCCGAGGGAGAATTCTCAGCCTGAAGCCTGATGTCTTGGCTCTTATCTTCTTTGCGCCGTTTGCCTAAGCTTTTCATAGTCGTTTATTTGGTTATGTTTACGTTTGATCACTCTGGACCTAGCTTTCTTATTTGGTTGTATGGTGCTAAGCTCAACTTATTTCTCCTTAGGTTTTATCTCAAGTTTGTGCTGCTGGAACTTATTTTCATATGAGTCGTACTGCCTGTTCATGGAATATTATCTGTTGGAATGTGCGTGGTATTGGCTCTGATGAAAAGCATTTGGCTCTGCGTTCTCATATTGATAATTCAGGGTGCTCGATAATTTGTCTTCAGGAAACTAAGCGTGATCATTTTGATCATTCTTATCTGCGTAAGTTCTGTTCGAAACGTTTCGATAAATTTGCGTTCGTTCCCTCCATTGGTGCCTCGGGTGGCCTCCTGGTTATTTGGAATAGTGCAAGGTTTTCTGGTTCAGTCACTTTCTCCGTGCAATGGGTGTTAGTGATCTCGTTTAGGTCCACGCACTCATCTCACGCCTGGACACTTGCAAACATTTACGGCCCATGTACGGGAGAGGATCGCACTAATTTTGTTTCTTGGCTATATGATTTGCAAATTGGCACTTCTAAGGATTGGATCCTCATGGGTGACTTTAACTTCATTCGTTCGCCTGCAAATAGAAATCGTCCCGGAGGAGACCTGGTAGATATGATTACGTTCAATGATATTATTAGATCCCAAAGTTTGGTGGAAATTCCTCTTCGCGGTGCTACGTTTACATGGAGTAATATGCAGCAGGAGCCCCTTTTAGATCAATTGGATTGGTTTCTCACATCGAACCATTGGACTTTGTCCTTTCCAAACACGTCGGTAAGATCGCTTGCGAGACCTGTCTCAGATCATGTACCTTGCCTTTTCTCGGTTCAATCCAATTTTGTTCGTTCCAACTTTTTCGCTTTGAAAACTTTTGGATTTCTCACCCGGGCTTCAAAGATGTGGTCATAAACTCTTGGGGCTCATCAGTTCATATTGAGGATCCTGCTAAACGTATTAGCAGTAAGCTTAAAGCGCTTGCTCACACTCTCCATCAGTGGAGTAAGGCCATCTCGCGTCTCTCTTTGCTTATTGAGAATTCTGAAAAAACGCTGAAGTTATTGGACAACATTGAGGAGAAACGTCACCTTGCTATCCATGAATGGAATTTCAGACAAATTCTCAAAGCCCATATCATTCGTCTTCATGATTACAAATAGCAATACTGGCGTAAAAGGTGTACTATTCGGTACATTAAATATGGGGCTGAAAATACTAAGTTTTTCCAACGAATGGCCACGGAAAGGCACAGATTTAATTCCATTGCCACTCTAACGCTTGACAATGGGGTGGTTTTGGAGGATCATGATAGTAAAGCTGCTGCTCTGTTTAAGGCCTTCAGAGATAGATTGGGAGTTTCTGTTCCTATTGATATGAAATTCAATCTGGATTCTCTTGTTTCGGCAGGTGTTGACCTTTCTGATCTCTCTAGACCTTTTTCTCATGATGAAATCGACAAGGCAGTTAAGCATCTCCCTGTGGACAAAGCCCCGGGTCCGGACGGTTTTAATGGGTGTTTTCTGAAATCATGCCAGGAGATAATCAAGTTTGATTTCTATGATCTTTGCCAGAGCTTTTGGGAGGGCAGAATTTCTTTGGACTGTCTTAACTCGTCCTTGATCACCTTAATACCTAAAAAGCTAAATCCTTCCACGGTGAATGATTTTCGGCCAATTTCGCTGCTTAATTGTTGCCTTAAATTATTGACTAAACTGTTAGAAGATCGTCTTCAAAGAGTTATTCTCAAAATCATTCATGAGAATCAGTATGGTTTTATTAAAGGCAAATCCATTCAGGATTGTTTAGCTTGGGCGTTCGAGTATATTAATCAGTGTGAGCATTCGGGCAGAGAAACTGTTCTCCTAAAGCTAGATTTCGAAAATGCCTTTGATCTGGTTGAGCATGATCTGATTTTTGCTATGATGGATAAGTTGGGTTTTGATAGCAAATGGATTCTTTGGATCAGATCATTATTGGCTTCGGGTCACTCCTCGGTGTTGCTGAACTCTGTTCCAGGTAGTTCTTTTCATTGCAAGCGAGGTGTAAGACAAGGTGATCCGGTGTCACCTTTATTGTTTGTCCTTGCCGTTGAGTTACTGCAATATGTGATTAATGATGAGTTTGCCAAGGGAAATCTTAGCCTGCCAATCCCTAGACAGGGTAAATTCCCAATCATTCAATACGCTGACGACACAATCATCATTCTCCCGGCTTGCAAGGAGCAATTACTTCATCTTAAACATCTTCTTCAAGATTTTGCTCTCTCCTCGGGTCTGAAAATTAATTTCCAAAAGTCCATATTGGTGCCCATTAATGTTGACCCTTCTGTGGCTGCCGACCTAGCTTCGGATTTTGGTTGCATGGTAGGTAAAATGCCTTTTACCTACCTTGGACTCCCACTCGGTACTACAAAGCCTTCCATGACTGATCTTTTTCCTCTGGTGGATCGTGTTGAAAGAAGACTGTCCAGCACTTGCTCTCTCCTTTGTCATGCTTCTAGGATCACTTTGGTAAATTCTGTTGCTACCTCCATGATCAACTTTGCTATGTGCATGTTGCAACTAAATGCTGGTTTCTTGCAATACTTTGACAAAGTGAGAAGAAGATTTGTTTGGACTAAGAAGAATGAGCAAGGAGAATCTTGTAACTCTTTGGTGGCTTGGCAAAGAGTTTGTTGTCCCAAGGCGCATGGGGGACTTGGTGTTGTCAATATCAAAGTCCATAATCAGGGGCTACTGCTCAAATTCCTCGATAAATTTTATAACAAGGCTGATATGCCATGGGTTAGGCTTATTTGGGATTCGTACTACTTAAGTTCTATTCCTCATGCGTCACCACCTTGTGGTTCTTTCTGGTGGAAGCAAATTTGCAAGCTCATTCCTTTTTACAGAGGCATTGCTACTCCGCTGGTTGGGGATGGTATGAATATTGCCATGTGGCACGACAAATGGAATGAGGTTCCTCTGGCAGATCGTTTTGCATGCCTATTTTCTTTTGTCATTAATGAGGATTGCTCGGTGGCTGAGTTCTTTAATGCTAATGATTGGTCGGATATGTTCCACGTTCCCCTTTCACCTGAAGCATTCGAGGAACTTCAATCAGTGCTTGCTTTGAGACCGGAAAGTCTTAACCAATCGGAGGCAGCTGTTGACTCTTGGACTTATGTTTGGGGTCAAGCCTATCTTCCCAAAAAATTCTATGAGCACTGTCATAAAGATATTGGGGCACCACCTCCTTTTGCTTGGATTTGGAAGTCAAAACTGCACATGAAACTTAAAGTTTTCATGTGGTTTTTGCTGGCTGACCGTTTGAATACGAGGAATATGCTCAGAAGACGTCACTTTAATACCAATGATGGATTCAATTGTGTCCTCTGCAATGATGGGGTTGAGGAAACCATTGAACATTTAATCTTCACCTGTCCGTTTAGTTCTTCCTGCTGGCTGAAAGCGGGGATCTCTTGGAACATGAACCGATCCAGAATTGATGCCGTCCAATCTGCCAGACGCTCGTTCAACAGGGAACTCTTCTTGGAAATTGTGGGAATTGTGGCCTGGAACATCTGGAAGGAAAGAAACAATTTTATTTTCAGGCACATACCACCATCTTTGGCAGCTTGGAGAGAGAGATCCAAAGCTGATCTCCTTTGGCTAAAATTCAGAGTGGACAAAGCTCATTGGGATTACATTACTCTATTTGCCCTAGCTTTGTAGTCCTACCCTCTCCACTGATTTTTTCAGTCAATCTACACTTGTTTTAGCTTCCTCTAGCTGTTTTTATCATCTCTCCCTTGAGGGACCTCCCTCAAGAGCATGTATATCCTATGTAACTAAACTTCGATTTTAATATATCACAGTAGGAGCCTCTCCTACTGTTTTCAAGGTCAAAAAAAACTTATCGGAATTGTTATATGTTGTTTCCGGCCTCATTTAAACTTGCTCGCATCATCTCTTGCCATGAGTAGCATCATATAGCTTTGTCATGCATCATACTTGGTTGAGCATCATATCATGCTTATGTGTTGTGTGTTTACCATGTTGTTTGCTTCTTTCCGGTTGTGCTTCTTCTCGATAGTTCCTATTTCATTGCGATCGTGAGGATTCCTTCATCTACACTTGGTTCGTCCTCGTCTTCTTCATGGACTTGTTCTTCTTCCTAGCGCGATTTCAGGCAAGATGACCGTTACCCTGGATCTTACTACTATCATTGCTATGCTAGTTGCTTCGTTCTATCGTAATGCTGCGCTACCTATCACTTGTTTATCAAGCCTCCCAAATTGCCATGTCAGCCTCTAACCTTTTCACCCTTCCTAACAAACCGTTGTTTGGCTATGTTACCGCTTTTGCTCAGCCCCTCTTATAGCATTGTTAGTTTTAGGTGAAGTTTAAGATTGCTCCATGTTGGAACATGATTATTTTGGGATATCACAATATCTCTTATTTAATTAATGCATCTACATACTTGGTAAAGGGTGAAAGGCGCGGCCTTATGCCTGGTGTTTTGTTTCACTCTTTCCGCCTTAGTTTCTGTCATACCGGTGTTATGTTCCTTGATTTTGCGTTCCTTACGCGGTCGGGTTTATGGGAACCCCTTGACAGTTCGCTTTGAATAAAACTCCTCCAGCAAGGCCCAACTTTGGTTTTACCATTTGCTTAACATAACTAAAATTTAAATAGGGGATTTTCTCCGGACCCCTAGTTT
>NC_041381.1:177464603-177506499 GCF_002162155.2 Triticum dicoccoides
TAGACTGCAGGGCCACCGCGGGGCAACTCGAGGTCTGGTTTTACTCGTAGGATGTCTCATCCGTTGTGCCCTGAGAATGAGATACGTGCGGCTCCTATCGGGATTTGTTGGCACACCGGGAGGTCTTGCTGGTTTTGTTTTACCATTGTCGAAATGTCTAGTAACCGGGATTCCGAGTCTGACCGGGTCTTCCTGGGAGAAGGAATATCCTTCACTGATCGTGAGAGCTTGTGATGGGCTAAGTTGGGACACCCCTGCAGGGTATAAACTTTCGAGAGTCGTGCCCGTGGTTATGTGGCAGATGGGAATTTGTTAATATCCGGTTGTAGAGAACTTGACACCTGACTTAACTAAAATGCATCAACCGCGTGTGTAGCAGTGATTGTCTCTTCTCGGCGGAGTTCAGGAAGTGAACATGGTGGTGTTATGTTTGAATGTAAGTACTTCAGGATCACTTCATGATCACTACTAGTTTGCGACCGTTCGCGTAGCTTCTCATCTTATTCTTGTATTCGTAAGTTAGCCACCGTATCATGCTTAGACGCTGCTGCAACCTCACCACTTATCCTTTCCATACCCATTAAGCTTTGCTAGTCTTGATACCCATGGTAATGGGATTGCTGAGTCCTCGTGGCTCATAGATTACTACTACAACACTTGCAGGTACAGGTAATGCGATGTTCATGACGTGGGATCGATGCTTGCGTGTCTTGAGTTCTTCTTCTGCTTCGTCGTTCAGGGGATAGGTTCCTGGTCGGCAGCCTGGGCTAGCAGGGTGGATGTCATTTGAGTTTCTGTTTTTGTTTCATCCGTAGTTAGATGTTGCTCTTATGTATAATGTTGTTGTATTCATGTGGCATTGTATGCCTCTTGTATGCATCTCCAACTATTATGTAATGATACGATGTAATGATATCCACCTTGCAAAAGCGTCTCCAATATGCGTTTCTATCCTTGGTGGGACCTTCGAGTTCCTTTAGGATAGGGTCGCATATTGGGCGCCCTGGACCCTCGTGGCCACCTCGTTTACTTATTGACGTCCACTCCAAGTCTCATGTATTGCGTTTGTTCCAAAAAGATCTCTCCCGAAGGTTTCATTCCATTTGGACTCCGTTTGATATTCCTTTTCTTGAAAACATTGAAATAGGAAAAAAACAATTTGGGCTGGGCCTCCGGTAGTCCGGTTAATAGGTTAGTCCCAAAAATGATATAGAAGTGTTTAGTAAAGCCCATAAACATCCAAAACGGGTAATATAATAGCATGTAACAATCAAAAATTATAGATACGTTGGAGACGTATCAAGCATCCCCAAGCTTAATTCGTGCTCGTCCTCGAGTAGGTAAATGATAAAAACAGAATTTTTTATGTGGAATGCTACCTAGCATATTTCTCAATTTAATTTTCTTTATTGTGGCATGAATGTTCAGATCCAAATGATTCAAGATAAAAGTTCATATTGACATGAAAACAATAATACTTCAAGCATACTAACAAAGCAATCATGTCTTCTCAAAATAACATGGCTAAAGAAAGCTATCCCTACAAAATCATATAGTCTGGCTATGCTCTATCTTCATCACACAAAGTATTTAAATCATGCACAACCCCGATGAAAAGCCAAGCAATTGTTTCATACTTTTGATGTTCTCAAACCTTTTCAACTTTCACACAATACATGAGCGTGAGCCATGGACATAGCACTATATGTGGAATAGAATGGTGGTTGTGGAGAAGACACAAAAAGGAGAAGATAGTCTCACATCAACTAGGCGTATCAACGGGCTATGGAGATGCCCATTAATAGATATCAATGTGAGTGAGTAGGAATTGCCATGTAAAGGATGCACTAGAGCTATAAATGTATGAAAGCTCAACAAAAGAAACTAAGTGGGTGTGCATCCAACTTGCTTGCTTACGAAGACCTAGGGCATTTGAGGAAGCCCATCATTGGAATATACAAGCCAAGTTCTATAATGAAAAATTCCCACTAGTATATGAAAGTGACAACATAGGAGACTCTCTATCATGAAGATCATGGTGCTACTTTGAAGCACAAGTGTGGAAAAAGGATAGTAACATTGTCCCTTCTCTCATTTTCTCTCATTTTTTTATTTTGGTGGGCCTCTTTGGCCTCTTTTTTTATTTGGGCTTCTTTGGCCTCTTTTATTTTTCATAAAGTCCGGAGTCTCATCCTGACCTGTGGGGGAATCATAGTCTCCATCATCCTTCCCTCACTTGGGACAATGCTCTAATAATGAAGATCATCACACTTTTATTTACTTACAACTCAAGAATTACAACTCAATACTTAGAACAAAATATGACTCTATGTGGATGCCTCCGGCGGTGTACCGGGATATGCAATGAATCAAGGGTGACATGTATGAAAGAATTATGAATGGTGGCTTTGCCACAAATACGATGTCAACTACATGATCATGCAAAAAGCAATATGACAATGATGGAGCGTGTCATAATAAACGGAACGGTGGAAAGTTGCATGGAAATATATCTCGGAATGGCTATAGAAAAGCCATAATAGGTAGGTATGGTGGCTGTTTTGAGGAAGATATATGGTGGGTGTATGGTACCGGCGAAAGTTGCGCGGCACAAGAGAGGCTAGCAATGGTGGAAGGGTGAGAGCGCGTATAATCCATGGACTCAACATTAGTCATAAAGAACTCATATACTTGTTGAAAAGATCTATTAGTCATCGAAACAAAGTACTACACGCATGCTCCTAGGGGGATAGATTGGTAGGAAAAGACCATCGCTCGTCCCCGACCGCCACTCATAAGGAAGACAATCAAAAAATAAATCATGCTCTGACTTCATCACATAACGGTTCACCATATGTGCATGCTACGGGAATCACAAACTTCAACACAAGTATCTCTAAAATTCAAAACCACTCAACTAGCATGACTCTAATATCACCATCTTCATATCTCAAATCAATTATAAGGAATCAAACTTCTCATAGTATTCAATGCACTCTATATGATGGTTTTTATTATACCCAACTTGGATGCCCATCATATTAGGACCAATTTTATAACCAAAGCAAATAGCATGCTGTTTTAAAAGACTCTCAAAATAATATAAGTGAAGCATGAGAGATATAATTTCTACAAAATAAAACCACCGCCGTGCTCTAAAAAGATATAAGTGAAGCCTAGAGCAAAATTGTCTAGCTCAAAAGATATAAGTGAAACACATAGAGTATTCTAATAAATTACGAATCATGTGTGTTTCTCCCAAAAGGTGTGTACAGCAAGGATGATTGTGGTAAACTTAAAAGCAAAAACTCATATCATACAAGACGCTCCAAGCAAAACACATATCATGTGGTGAATAAAAATATAGCTCCAAGTAAAGTTACTGATGGACGAAGACGAAAGAGGGGATGCGTTCCGGGGCATCCCCAAGCTTAGGCTTTTGGTTGTCCTTGAATTACCTTGGGGTGCCATGGGAATCCCCAAGCTTAGGCTCTTTCCACTCCTTATTCCATAGTCCATCAAATCTTTACCCAAAACTTGAAAACTTCACAACACAAAACTCAACAGGAAATATCATAAGCTCCGTTAGTGCAAGAGCAAACCACCACTTTAAGGTACTGTAATGAACTCATTATTTATTTATATTGGTGTTAAACCTACTGCATTCCAACTTCTCTATGGTTCATACCCCCCGATACTAGCCATAGATTCATCAAAATAAGCAAACAACACACGAAAAATAGAATATGTCAAAACAGAATAGTCTGTAGAAATCTGTAACTTTCGAATACTTCTGGAACTCTAAAAATCCTACCAAAATAGGAAGTCCTGGGCAATTTGTCTATTGATCTACTGCAAAACGATTAATTGCAAAAGCACATTTCTGTGATTTATTAAAATTATTCTCGTGCGTGCAAAATTATTCTCGTGCGCGCAAAATTGACTTACTTAAAATTCATAATATCGTTTCTAAGAGAGATGATCTTAGTGGGAGGAAAATACTTAGAGATAAAAGCATCTTTACACTTATTCCATGAATCAATACTATTTTTAGGCAAAGACGAAAACCAAGTTTTAGCACGATCTCTAAGTGAAAACGGAAATAGCTTCAATTTAATAATATCATTATCCATGTCTTTCTTCTTTTGCATATCACACAAATCAACAAAGTTGTTTAGATGAGTAGCGGCATCTTCACTAGGAAGGCCAAAGAATTTATATTTCATAACAAGATTCAACAAAGCAGCATTAATTTCACAAGATTAAGCATCGGTAGCAATCGGAATGCTAAGGAAATCATTATTGTTGGTATTGGAAAAGTCACACAATTTAGTATTATCTTGAGCCATCGTGACAAGCAATCCAACACACAGGCACACAAGAGGCAAGCGAAAGAGAGGCGAACGGGAAAAAGAGGGCGAATAAAACGGCAAGGGTGAAGTGGGGGAGAGGAAAACGAGAGGCAAATGGCAAATATGTAATGCGAGGGAGATGAGTTTGTGATGGGTACTTGGTATGTCTTGACTTGAGCGAAGACCCCCCCGGCAACGGCGCCAGAAATCCTTCTTGCTACCTCTTGAGCACTGCGTTGGTTTTCCCTTGAAGAGGAAAGGGTAATGCAGCAAAGTAGCGTAAGTATTTCCCTCAGTTTTGATGTAACACCCTCGATGCGGCTATATCTCCCACGTGTCGAAGCACGACTTAGAGGCATAACCGCATTGAAAGCAATGTCGCAAGTGAGGTAATCTTCACACAACCCATGTAATACATAAGGGAAAGAGATACATAGTTGGCTTACAATCGCCACTTCACACAATTACATGAATAAAGCATTACATCATCCAGATACAATCAAGGTCCGACTACGGAACCAAAATAAAAGAAGAACCCCAAATGCGACAAAGGTCCCCGATCGACCCCAACTGGGCTCCACTACTGATCAACTAGAACGAAACAACACAAAGGGCAAGATCTTCATCGAGCTCCTCCTTGAGCTTGGTTGCGTCATCTGCACGGTAACATAGGCACCTGCAAACTGGTTTTGGAAGTATCTGTGAGCCACGGGGACTCAGCAATCTCGCACCCGCGAGATCAAGACTATTTAAGCTTATAGGAAGGATGGAGTAATGAGGTGGAGCTGCAGCAAGCGACTAGCATATATGGTGGCTACAATCGCAAAAGAGAGCGAGAAGAGAGGGCAAAGCATGGTCGATAAAAGTATGATCAAGAAGTGATCCTATAGCAACCTACGTCAAGCATAACTCCAACACCGTGTTCACTTCCTGGACTCCGCCGAGAAGAGACCATCATGCTTACACACGCGGTTGATGTATTTTAAATAAGGTCAACTTCGGGTTTTCTACAACCGGACGTTAACAAATTCCCATCTGCCCATAACCGCGGGAACGGCTTTCGAAAGATAATACCCTGCAGGGGTGTCCCAACTTAGCCCATCACAAGCTCTCACGGTCAACGAAGGAATAGACCTCCACCCGAGACGTTCCGATCAGACTCGGTATCCCGGTACAACAAGACATTTCGACAGGGTAAAACTAAACCAGCAACACCGCCCGAATGTGCCCACAAATCCCGATAGGAGCTACACATATCTCTTTCTCAGGGCACACTCAGATGAGACTAGCTACGAGTAAAACCAACCCTCAAGTTACCCCGAGGTGGCCCCGCAGGCAGCTCAGTTCGGACCAACACTCAGAGGAGCACTGGCCCGGGGGGGTTAGAATAAAGATGACCCTTGAGTCTGCAGAACCCAAGGGAAGGTGGTAGGTTGTTAGTGCAAATGGTAAAACCAATGTTGGGCATTGCTGGAAGAGCTTTACTTAAGGCGAACTGTCAAGTGGTTCCCATTATAGCCCAACCGTGTAAGGAACGCAAAATCCGGGAACATAACACCGATATGACGGAAACTAGGGCGGCAAGAGTGGAACAAAACACCAGGCATAAGGCCGAGCCTTCCACCCTTTACCAAGTATATAGATGCATTAATTAAATAAGATATATTGTGATATCCCAACAAGTAAACATGTTCCAACAAGGAACAACATCTCCATGTTCCAACAAGGAACAAACTTCAATCTCACCTGCAACTAACAACGCTATAAGAGGGGCTAAGCAAAGCGGTAACATAGCCAATCAACGGTTTGCTAGGACATGGTGGGTTAGAGGTTTGTCATGGCAATTTAGGAGGCTGACAAGCAAATGGTAGGCCTCGTAGCATTGGCATAGCAAAAGAGCGAGCAAACTAGCATAGCAAAGATAGTAGTGATTTCGAGGGTATGATCATCTTGCCTGAGATCCCGCAAGGAAGAAGAACGAGTCCAAGAAGAAGACAAACGGTAGTAGACGAACAAATCCTCACAACTCCGGAACAAAACCGAAGCTAACGAGAGAAGCAACCCGGAAAGAAACAAACAACATAGTAAACACACAAGCATAAACATGTCATGATGCACAAACAAGTATGATGCATGTCCGGTTTAATGAGGCATGGCATGGCAAAGTGCAACAAAAAATCCTACAAATTAAATGGAGCTCAATATGCAACCAGTTGCATATTGACGAAACACCACAATAAGTTATTTAGTTTGATCTCGTTTATGTACCCAACAATATTAAATGTTGTTAAGCATGGCAAGAGGGGAAGCATAATATAAACTATACCATCTAAAGAATTTAAATGGGGTCGGATATAAAAACAACAAATCCGGTAAATCCCCATATGCATTTAGCAATTTAATGCAACAACAAGTTTAAACATTTTAAATGTTGTTATCATGATGCGGATGACATATACAAGTTTTATGCAATTTTATGAAAATGTTGACATGAGCATGTTATGAAGCATTTGGTCACCATGGCGGAACAAAAAGGGTGCCATGGCGGCGAAACAAAAATGGTGCCACGGCAACATTCCGGTCCCGGTAACTCATGGAGATACCAGTGCAAAAGGAGGCGTGCAGATGTGCGGAACATGCTAGAGATGGTGGGGTGCTCCCGACTACCAGGTTCCCACGGGTTAGTGGCATGGAAAACGAGTGACAATTCGAACACGGTGCAAACGTATCGTACATCTCATACATGCAAGGCCATCTCATCGCGGTCGTCTCGGGTTATACCTTTGAAGCGTGCGTTTTTGGAGCGGTTCGATTTCGGAGCGGTGTAGAGGAAGTAGGCGTTCACGGGACGTCGTGGAAGTAGTCGTTCGCGGCGTCGGTAGAGGTACATCTCGTAGTGGAAGTAGGTGTTCATGATCCGTAGATGTTCGGGGTCCACGGGGTCTTCGAGGGTCGACGGTAGTGGTACACGTTTTTGTAGTCGTCCAGGGTCGTCGAGAGAGGTACTTGTCGCATCACCGTGTAGTCGATCTTGGCAAGCGATGGTCGTCGTGGTACTTGGCGAATCCACGTAGTCGAACATGGGTTGTAGTGGTACTTGACGCTCGTAGACATCCAGGGTCATCGTAGAGGTACTCTTCGTCCATGAAACTAGCAGTGGAGCACACTCATGCCTCGGGTCTTTGCGGATGCAAACAGCAGCACAGGGCTGGCCGAGGCAACGCGGGACAAGGGCGAGGTGACGCCGCGGGGTTGCGGGAGGCGAAGCCACAGGGCGGCGCGCGGGGCAGACGACGGGGATGGCCGAGATGAGGAGGACCCGGTCCCTAGACCTCGGACCTAGCCGGAGACGGGCGAGGGAAGGGGCGGTCAGGCGACCGACGGGGCACGGCAGGCTGCTTGGTGGAGGAGTCGCGCGGGCGAGGAGGCGCGCGGGAGCAGGGTCGCACGCAGAGGCGACGAGGAGGAGGGCACGGGCGAGGGAGGAGGTTGGGCGCGCTCGGGGACGAGCTCCGACGGAGCTGCTCGCTGTCGACGGCCGGAAACAGAGACGAGGCAGAGGAGGGGCACGGGCGCAGGAGGCTGAGAGGGGCGATGGGTTCGGGCGCTGCGGGTGGAGGGAGAGTTCGGGCGCGGTGGAGAGCTCGGCAGCGGGGCCAGCAGCGGCAGCTGCGGGAGGCCGAGGCCGGCGAAGGTGCAGGCGTCGAGGCAGGGCGACGGAGGTGGAGGCGCGAGGCGGAGAAGGTTCGGCGGCGGGGTCGCGTGCGAGGGCTCTGCTCCTCTCTCTCCCTATGAGGATGGGGGCACAAGCGAGGGAGAGGGAGAGATCGAGAGGAGGGACGCGAGGGGATCGGTGATGCGCTGCGCGAGGAGATGGGGGTCGGGCGCGAGGAGAGGGAATCGATCGATGAGCGTGTGGCGGCGGCACAGAGGGAGAGATCGACAGGAGGGAGTCGGGCTAGGGTTAGAGGGGGGCGTGGCTGGGCCTTGGGCCGGCTTAGCCTTGGGTCAAATGGGCTGCGGGGAAGCAGCCCTCTTCTCTCTCTCTCTCTTATATTTTCTTAGCAGAAAACAATTAAAGAGAAGAAAAGGAAAGAGAGGGTTAGGGAAAGGATTTGCGCATGGAGACAATTTTCCCGGACTCACAAAAATGAGCTCGATCCAGGAAAAATAGAAGTGGGCATGATCGAAAGATTTAAATTCAAACTCATTTGAAATTCAAATGGGTTTGAACTAGGACTTGATGAAAGGAAGGTCCAAAATGTTCGGATTTTTGGTGGAGCTCCGGAAAATGATGAAATAAATATTGGCAAGGTTGGAGACCAAACTTGAAGCAGAAAAGGAACGATATTATTTGTAAGTGTGTTTTGGTGATTCCAAAATAGTGGAATATTTAATATAGCTCCCTAATATTGGAGGATATGTTATAAAGAGAAGTCACCATGTGAGTCCCTCGAAAAATCCATACAATTTATTTAGTTGAGGTTTTAAAAATTAATGATATGATGGCATGATGACATGATGCAATGCACATGATGCAAGGATGAATGCAACAAATAAAACAAATCACACGACGAAACTCGGAATAGCTGGAAGTCTTCTGGAGTGTCGGTCTCGGGGCGTTACAACACTCCACCACTACAAGAGGATCTCGTCCCGAGATCTAGGATGGCACCGGAGAGAAATGGAAGAGGAAGAGAAGAGGTAAAACTAAGTTGCTTCTTTGACCAATGAGTGAAACCAAAGAACCTTGAGAGGTTGAACAAATTGAAAGAAAGAATACAAAGGAGATGAATGAGATTGCAAACAATCCGTTAGAAAGAGGAACAAGGAACATTACGAGAACTTGAAGGTTGCAAAGACATGAATCAAGAGTTTAATGGACAAGATAGAATTCGAAACCACTCCGGTTAAAACAAGATGATGGGAAGAATAAGAATGATGTAATTTGGGCAGCACTCCGACTGTAAATGGAAAGAATTCAACATGAACTAGACAAAACAAGACGATGGGTCGAAGAGAGCAACATCACAATGCCTCCGGAACAAAAGTAAGAAGCTAGATTGTTGGAAAGAAAATAACGGAGAAGAAAAATGCCAACTTCTACCACAAATGAGCTTGGAAAGCATCCTTGCAAAGAAGAATTGAACGGAGTTGTTGGAAAATCAACAACGAAAAGCACAAGCTTGTAGTGGGCTTATGGAAAACATCTCAAAATTATGAGGTGACAACCGGCCACTAACGGAAACAATTGCTTGCTTGAGATCAACGAAGAGATGAAAACTTCTTCCACCAAGATGATAAAGAGATAACTTGGATCATTGGCAAGCACCACAAATAGCAACATTCCCAATGGAAGGCTTTTAGGTGAAATATGACACAAGATAACTCCAACAACGAGGTTGATGGATTTAAAAATAACTCATTCTTAACAACATGTGAATCATGGAACATGAACTCAAATTATCAAGAATGACATAATACCACCTCCAAAATATGGTAGAAGGAATTGCACTCCGGATTACCATATGAAGAAAGCTTGAGCTCCTTAGGAAAGAATCTCGATGAAAACTTTGAGAAGGGAATTAAATCCTTGATGAACCATCATGTAGAACCTCCATGAAGAACTCTGGTAAACAAAAGGAATGAAAAGAAAGAGAAATTGAAAACACAAGGTGAATCCTTGCAATGATTTAGATGGATCTCCGTGATAATTAGAGCTTGGAACTCCGGGAAAAAGAGAAGATGAAACAAATGAAACCGAGAATTTTAAGGGCCTCCGGAATAAAGAATTAATCACTTGGATGAACAAGAATAAGAATTATGTTATGCTTATCCTTCACCAATTAAATTGACGACAATCAACGGATTTGGCATACTACTTATTCTCGTAGAAAGGATTAAAAGAGATATATCAAAACTTGAGAAGGTCTTCAACGAACCACCGGTAGAATTGAAATAACAAATACATAGATATGATACACGAAGGAAGAAAACTCTTGAACGAACCACAGGAAGAATTGAAAAGAACGAATAAAAGATAACGAATCACCGGAAGAATTTGCAAATGAACGAGGATGCTTGAGAGGATTTAGATACATGAGAGCGCATAGATCACGAGCTGATTAGAGGATATTCGATAGATGCACCGGCAAGATAGGAGAATGATAACTGACGGCTGAGAATGAATAAAGCTGAATTGATGGACTCCGGATGACAAACTGAGAAGACTCTTGAATATCTCCTGATGGGTGAAAAAGATTCTCACAATCGAAAACAATTATGAGAGGATGGCAACAAGCTAGCACCATGAATCTTGAAGAGAATAGAGCAAGATTAAAGAGAAACTCTTCTTCGGTCTTCAAATGATGAGAATGACAACAAGAAACACCACCAAGAATTATTGAGGCACACCGGAAGAATCAAAAGCGAAGAGGTTGAGCCAACTATGAAAAGAATTTGAAAGATCTTGGAGAAAAGCATTTGACTAATGATAACTCATTCTTACGTCAAACTTGGAGAAGAATTTAGGATAGCTCTGGGAAAATAGAAGAGTCAGGTAAGATCCTGGGAAAAGACCTGTGGGTTAGGGCCCACTCAAAAGAACACCGTTGAAAAGATTTAAAAGAGATGTTGCACCGGTTGAATTAAATGACTTGAATGAGATACCAATCTCGAAAGAGCTTGAACGAATGCAGAGTGGAAACACGAATCTTCGAGATATCTTGAGCACTCCGGAACAATTTAATAGCGAGAGATGGATGATTAAGAGGTGCACCGGCATAAGAAAAGCATTGGAAAAAAAAAGAAAAGGAGTATGCTTAATACCAAAGCTTGAATTAAATCCACCGGAGAAGAAAAGAACGAGGAATGACGAACTTGAAGCTCCATTAGAATCTTCATGAGAATCACCGGATAAGAACATTGACGGAAAAGAATGGAGAAACTTCCCATCAATAAAATGGATACTTGAAGAAGAAATCTTAGTCCTTGAAGAAAACAAAAGGGAGGGAGGGTGGGAAAAACAAAGGCAACTTGGAGACGGATGAAACAAACACCGTTGAGAAGAAGGGATAAATGATCTTGCAAATGTTGACGTGAACGGATCCACTTGAGGAGAGACACACCGGTGAAAAAAAAGGACTGACAAGACAGACTCGATGATCAAGAAGGATTAGTATTCACATAGGAATATGAGAACACCATTTGGAAAAGGTATGGAATCAACATTTAACTTCGAAGCAACTCGAATACCACAACTCAAAACAAAACAAAGGATTGGCTTGCAAAATAAGCCAGAACAAACATATGATAGCGATTTCGTCTGAAGTTTTCGTGGTGGGGCCTACACAGGCTCGATCGTACAGCACCATCATGTACAAGGCAGTGCACATGACATACGAAGCGTCCCCGAGTCGGCATAGCCAAGGACTCTTTAAGACACAACGAGACCACTGTAAAACCAACCGTGAATAGGCGGACCACTAGACGTCGAACCCCAATTTCATATCATACATCCGTCGGAAAGATATCCTAAGAGCTACTTGAATTCCCACCTATGAAACTCCCGAAATTTTCCGGTTATGCAATCAGGTGTTGGGGATACAGGGGAAGCATAATATCTCACCCAAAACTAGCAAATCCTACATCCAGCTGTATCCATCCTTCAACACATAACCAAGAAACCTTCGGAAATCGTCTACCTCAACCTTCGAAAAGCATCCGTTATACAAGTTATGGCGATACTCCCGAACTCCCGCCCCAGTACTGGGTTATCGGGGTTATCTCACCAACGAACTGCATAAAAGAGATTTTCGAAGTCGGCGTACTAAACTCAGGTATTCCAGAACTGCAACGATAAAATTATGACGACAACACCTCAGAGCTCAACTCCCCGGGACACTTGCACTAAACCCCTGACAGGAGGCACCAAGACAATGTTCTCATCATAAAACCATCGGAACGATTCCAAGATACCCGCGTGATCCTAAAAAAAAATTTAGTGAAATTTGAGAAGAGAAGAGTCAAAACTCTACGTCAGGATGCCTTACCAGAGCGATGAAGAGACTGGGGAGTAAAAAGAATTCCTAACTCTCCGATATATATAATCCTAAATGACTCAAAACATTTTTTCTAGACACAACTCGGCCGCTAAAAACGATCAAGCAGTGGGGCTCCTAAGGTCGGGGAAGGCTCTGATTACCAACTTGTAACACCCTCGATGCGGCTATATCTCCCACGTGTCGAAGCACGACTTAGAGGCATAACCGCATTGAAAGCAATGTCGCAAGTGAGGTAATCTTCACACAACCCATGTAATACATAAGGGAAAGAGATACATAGTTGGCTTACAATCGCCACTTCACACAATTACATGAATAAAGCATTACATCATCCAGATACAATCAAGGTCCGACTACGGAACCAAAATAAAAGAAGAACCCCAAATGCGACAAAGGTCCCCGATCGACCCCAACTGGGCTCCACTACTGATCAACTAGAACGAAACAACACAAAGGGCAAGATCTTCATCGAGCTCCTCCTTGAGCTTGGTTGCGTCATCTGCACGGTAACATAGGCACCTGCAAACTGGTTTTGGAAGTATCTGTGAGCCACGGGGACTCAGCAATCTCGCACCCGCGAGATCAAGACTATTTAAGCTTATAGGAAGGATGGAGTAATGAGGTGGAGCTACAGCAAGCGACTAGCATATATGGTGGCTACAATCGCAAAAGAGAGCGAGAAGAGAGGGCAAAGCACGATCGATAAAAGTATGATCAAGAAGTGATCCTATAGCAACCTACGTCAAGCATAACTCCAACACCGTGTTCACTTCCCGGACTCCGCCGAGAAGAGACCATCACGGTTACACACGCGGTTGATGTATTTTAAATAAGGTCAACTTCGGGTTTTCTACAACCGGACGTTAACAAATTCCCATCTGCCATAACCGCGGGCACGGCTTTCGAAAGATAATACCCTGCAGGGGTGTCCCAACTTAGCCCATCACAAGCTCTCACGGTCAACGAAGGAATAGACCTCCACCCGAGACGTTCCGATCAGACTCGGTATCCCGGTACAACAAGACATTTCGACAGGGTAAAACTAAACCAGCAACACCGCCCGAATGTGCCGACAAATCCCGATAGGAGCTGCACATATCTCTTTCTCAGGGCACACTCAGATGAGACTAGCTACGAGTAAAACCAACCCTCAAGTTACCCCGAGGTGGCCCCGCAGGCAGCTCAGTTCGGACCAACACTCAGAGGAGCACTGGCCCGGGGGGGGGGGGGTTAGAATAAAGATGACCCTTGAGTCTGCAGAACCCAAGGGAAGGTGGTAGGTTGTTAGTGCAAATGGTAAAACCAATGTTGGGCATTGCTGGAAGAGCTTTACTTAAGGCGAACTGTCAAGGGGTTCCCATTATAGCCCAACCGTGTAAGGAACGCAAAATCCGGGAACATAACACCGATATGACGGAAACTAGGGCGGCAAGAGTGGAACAAAACACTAGGCATAAGGCCGAGCCTTCCACCCTTTACCAAGTATATAGATGCATTAATTAAATAAGATATATTGTGATATCCCAACAAGTAAACATGTTCCAACAAGGAACAACATCTCCATGTTCCAACAAGGAACAAACTTCAATCTTCACCTGCAACTAACAACGCTATAAGAGGGGCTAAGCAAAGCGGTAACATAGCCAATCAACGGTTTGCTAGGACATGGTGGGTTAGAGGTTTGTCATGGCAATTTAGGAGGCTGACAAGCAAATGGCAGGCCTCGTAGCATTGGCATAGCAAAAGAGCGAGCAAACTAGCATAGCAAAGATAGTAGTGATTTCGAGGGTATGATCATCTTGCCTGAGATCCCGCAAGGAAGAAGAATGAGTCCAAGAAGAAGACAAACGGTCGTAGACGAACAAATCCTCACAACTCCGGAACGAAACCGAAGCTAACGAGAGAAGCAACCCGGAAAGAAACAAACAACATAGTAAACACACAAGCATAAACATGTCATGATGCACAAACAAGTATGATGCATGTCCGGTTTAATGAGGCATGGCATGGAAAAGTGCAACAAACAATCCTACAAATTAAATGGAGCTCAATATGCAACCAGTTGCATATTGACGAAACACCACAATAAGTTATTTAGTTTGATCCCGTTTATGTACCCAACAATATTAAATGTTGTTAAGCATGGCAAGAGGGGAAGCATAATATAAACTATACCATCTAAACAATTTAAATGGGGCCGGATATAAAAATAACAAATCCGGTAAATCCCCATATGCATTTAGCAATTTAATGCAACAACAAGTTTAAACATTTTAAATGTTGTTATCATGATGCGGATGACATATACAAGTTTTATGCAATTTTATGAAAATGTTTACATGAGCATGTTATGAATAATTTGGTCACCATGGCGGAACAAAAAGGGTGCCACAGCGGCGAAACAAAAATGGTGCCACGGCAACATTCCGGTCCCGGTAACTCATGGAGATACCGGTGCAAAAGGAGGCGTGCGGATGTGCGGAACATGCTAGAGATGGTGGGGTGCTCCTTACTACCGGGTTCCCACGGTTTAGTGGCATGGAAAACGAGTGACAATTCGAACACGGTGCAAACGTATCGTACATCTCATACATGCAAGGCCATCTCATCGCGGTCGTCTCGGGTTATACCTTTGAAGCATGCGTTTTTGGAGCGGTTCGATTTCGGAGCGGTGTAGAGGAAGTAGGCGTTCACGGGACATCGTGGAAGTAGTCGTTCGCGGCGTCGGTAGAGGTACATCTCGTAGTGGAAGTAGGTGTTCATGATCCGTAGATGTTCGGGGTCCACGGGGTCTTCGAGGGTCGACGGTAGTGGTACACGTTTTTGTAGTCGTCCAGGGTCATCGAGAGAGGTACTTGTCGCATCACCGTGTAGTCGATCTTGGCAAGCGATGGTCGACGTGGTACTTGGCGAATCCACGTAGTCGAACATGGGTTGTAGAGGTACTTGACGCTCGTATACATCCAGGGTCATCGTAGAGGTACTCTTCGTCCATGAAACTAGCAGTGGAGCACACTCATGCCTCGGGTCTTTGCGGATGCAAACAACAGCACAGGGCTGGCCGAGGCAACGTGGGACAAGGGCGAGGCGACGCCGCGGGGTTGCGGGAGGCGAAGCCACAGGGCGGCGCGCGGGGCAGACGACGGGGATGGCCGAGATGAGGAGGACCCGGTCCCTAGACCTCGGACCTAGCCGGAGACGGGCGAGGGAAGGGGCGGTCAGGTGACCGACGGGGCACGGCAGGCTGCTTAGTGGAGGAGTCGCGCGGGCGAGGAGGCGCGCGGGAGCAGGGTCGCACGCAGAGGCGACGAGGAGGAGGGCACGGGCGAGGGAGGATGTTGGGCGCGCTCGGGGACGAGCTCCGACGGAGCTGCTCGCTGTCGACGGCCGGAAACAGAGACGAGGCAGAGGAGGGGCATGGGCGCAGGAGGCTGAGAGGGGCGATGGGTTCGGGCGCTGCGGGTGGAGGGAGAGTTCGGGCGCGGTGGAGAGCTCGGCAGCGGGGCCAGCAGCGGCAGCCGCGGGAGGCCGAGGCCGGCGAAGGTGCGGGTGTCGAGGCAGGGCGACGGAGGTGGAGGCGCGAGGCGGAGAAGGTTCGGTGGCGGGGTCGCGCGCGAGTTCTCTGCTCCTCTCTCTCCCTGTGAGGATGGGGGCACGAGCGAGGGAGAGGGAGAGATCGAGAGGAGGGACGCGAGGGGATCGGCGATGCGCTGCGCGAGGAGATGGGGGTCGGGCGCGAGGAGAGGGAATCGATCGATGAGCGTGTGGCGGCGGCACAGAGGGAGAGATCGACAGGAGGGAGTCGGGCTAGGGTTAGAGGGGGGCGTGGCTGGGCCTTGGGCCGGCTTAGCCTTGGGTCAAATGGGCTGCGGGGAAGCGGCCCTCTTCTCTCTCTCTCTTATATTTTCTTAGCAGAAAACAATTAAAGAGAAGAAAAGGAAAGAGAGGGTTAGGGAAAGGATTTGCGCATGGAGACAATTTTCCCGGAGTCACAAAAATGAGCTCGATCCAGGAAAAATAGAAGTGGGCATGATCGAAAGATTTAAATTCAAACTCATTTGAAATTCAAATGGGTTTGAACTAGGACTTGATGAAAGGAAGGTCCAAAATGTTCGGATTTTTGGTGGAGCTCCGGAAAATGATGAAATAAATATTGGCAAGGTTGGAGACCAAACTTGAAGCAGAAAAGGAACGAAATTATTTGTAAGTGTGTTTTGGTGATTCCAAAATAGTGGAATATTTAATATAGCTCCCTAATATTGGAGGATATGTTATAAAGAGAAGTCACCATGTGAGTCCCTCGAAAAATCCATACAATTTATTTAGTTGAGGTTTTAAAAATTAATGATATGATGGCATGATGACATGATGCAATGCACATGATGCAAGGATGAATGCAACAAATAAAACAAATCACACGACGAAACTCGGAATAGCTGGAAGTCTTCTGGAGCGTCGGTCTCGGGGCGTTACATTTGAGAACCAAGGTATCAATCCAGTAGGAGGCTCCTCAAAAGTCCCTCGTACCTACACAAACAAACAAGAACCTCGCAACCAACGCGATAAAGGGGTTGTCAATCCCTTCATGGAAACTTGCAAAAGTGAGATCTGATAGAGATAATAAGATAAGCTAAATATTTTTAGTATTTTTATGATATAGATTGGAAAGTAAAGATGCAAATAAAAGTAGATGGAAAAATTATATGATAAAAAATAGACCCGGGGGCCATAGGTTTCACTAGTGGCTTCTCTCAAGATAGCATAAGTATTAGGGTGGGTGAACAAATTACTATCGAGCAATTGATAGAAAAGTGGATAGTTATGAGAATATCTAGGCACGATCATGTATATAGGCATCACGTCCGCAACAAGTAGATCGAAACGATTCTGCATCTACTACTATTACTCCACACATCGACCGACTCCTGCCTACATTTAGAGTATTAAGTTCATAAGAACAGAGTAACACATTAAGCAAGATGACATGATGTAGAAGGATAAACTCAACCAATATGATATAAACCCCATCTTTTTATCCTCGATGGCAACAATACAATACGTGCCTTGCTACCCCTGCTGTCACTGGGAAAGGACACCGCAAGATTGAACCCGAAGCTAAGCACTTCTCCCATTGCAAGAAAGATCAATCTAGTAGGCCAAGCCAAACTGATTATTCAAAGAGACTTGCAAAGATAACCAATCACACATAAAAGAATTTAGAGGAGATTCAATTATTTCTCATAGATAAACTTGATCATAAACCCACAATTCATCGGATCTCGACAAACACACCGCAAAAAGAGTTACATCGAATAGATCTCCAAGAAGATCGAGGAGAACTTTGTATTGAGATTCAAAGAGAGAGAAGAAACCATCTAGCTAATAACTATGGACCCGAAGGTCTGTGGGAAACTACTCACAACTCATCGGAGAGGCCTTGGAGATGATGTAGAGGCCCTCCATGGTCGATTCCCCCTTCGGCGGAGCACCGACGAAGGCTCCAAGATGGGATCTCGCGGATACAGAAGGTTGCGGTGGTGGAAATAGTTTTTTGTGGTGCTCCTGGATGTTTTCAGGGTACATGAGTATATATAGGCAAAGGAGGCAGGTTAGGGGAGCCACGAGGGGCCCACGAGGGAGTGGGCGCGCCCTCTTGCCTCGTTGCCGCCTCAGTTGCTTCTTGACGTCCACTCCAAGTCTCCTGGATTGCGTTTGTTCCAAAAAGATCGCTCCCGAATGTTTCATTCTGTTTGGACTCTGTTTGATATTCCTTTTGTTCGAAACACTGAAATAGGCAAAAAAACAGCAATCCGGGTTGGGCCTCCGGTTAGTAGGTTAGTCCCAAAAATGATATAAAAGTGTAAAGTAAAGCCCATAAACATCCAAAACGGGTTATATAATATCATGGAACTATCAAAAATTATAGATACATTGGAGACGTATCATGCGGGGCCCCCCTCCACAGTTTACACCTCTTGTCATATTCACGTAGTGCTTAGGTGAAAGCCTACGTGGATCACTTCACCATCACCGTCACCACGCCGTCATGCTGATGGAACTCTCCCTCGACACTTTGCTGGATCAAGAGTTCGAGGGACGTCATCGAGCTGAACGTGTATAGAACTCAGAGGTGTCGTACGTTCGGTAATTGATCGGTCGGAACGAGAAAAAGTTCGACTACATCAACCGCGTTAAGAAACACTTCCTCTTTTCAGTCTACGAGGGTACGTGGACACACTCTCCCCCTCTCGTTGCTATGCATCTCCTAGATAGATCTTGCGTGAGCGTAGGAATTTTTTTGAAATTGCATGCTACGTTCCCCAACAGTGGTATCACAACCAGGTCTATGCGTAGATGATATGCATGAGTAGAACATAAAGAGTTGTGGGCGATGATCGGCATACTTCTTACCACCAATGTCTTATTTTGATTCGGCAGTATTGTTGGATGAAGCGGCTCGGACCAACCTTACATGACCACGTTCATGGGACCGTTCCATCGACAGACATGCAACAAGTTTTGCATAAAGGTGGATGCCGGGTGTCTGTTTCTCCAACTTTAGTTGAATAGAATTTGACTGCGGCCGGTCCTTGTTGAAGGTTAAAACAACAAACTTGATAAATCACCGTTGTGGTTTTGATGCGTAGGTAAGAACGGTTCTTACTAGAATCCTGTAGCAGCCACGTAAAACTTGCAACAACAAAGTAGAGGACATCTAACTTGTTTTTACAGGGCATGTTGTGATGTGATATGGTCAAGACATGATGTGATATACGTTAGTGTATGAGATGATCATCTTTTATAAAAGTTATCGGCAACTGGCAGGAGCCTTATGGTTGTCGCTTTATTGTATGAAATGCAAACGCCATGTAATTTCTTTACTTTATCACTATGCGTTAGCGATAGTTGTAGAAGCAATAGTTGGCGAGACGATCACGACGCTACGATGGAGATCAAGGTGTCAAGCTGGTGACGATGGAGATCATGACGGTGCTTTGGAGATGGAGATCAAAGGCACAAGATGATGATGGCCATATCATGTCACATATTTTGATTGCATGTGATGTCTATCTTTTATGCATTTTATTTTTCTTAGTACGATGGTAGCATTATAAGATGATCCCTCACTAAAATTCAAAGGTATAAGTGTTCTCCCTGATTATGCACCATTGCGAAAGTTCTTCGTGCTGAGATACCACGTGATGATAGGGTGTGATAGGCTCTACGTACATATACAACGGGTGGAAGACAGTTTTGCACATGCGGAATACTCGGGTTAAATTTGACGAGCCTAGCATGTACATACATGGCCTCGAAACACTGGAGACCGAAAGGTCGAACATGAATCATATAGTAGATATGATCAACATAGATATGTTCACCATTGAAGACTACTCCATCTCACGTGATGATCGGACATGGTTTAGTTGATTTGGATCACGTATCATTTAGATGACTTGAGGGATGTCAATCTAAGTGGGAGTTCTTAAGTAATTTGATTAATTGAACTTTAATTTATCATGAACTTTGTCCTCATAGTATTTGCAAATTATGTTGTAGATCAATAGCTCGCGTTATAGCTCCCTATGTTTTTGATATGTTCCTAGAGAAAAATAAGATGAAAGATGATAATAGCAATGATGCGGACTGGGACCGTGATCTGAGGATTATCGTCATTGCTACACAGAACAATTATGTCCTTGATGCACCGCTAGGTGACAGACCTATTGCAGGAGCAGATGCAGACGTTATGAATGTTTGGCAAGCTTGATATGATCACTACTTGATAGTTTAGTGTGCCATGATTTACGGCTTAGAACCGGGACTTCAAAAATGTTTTGAACGCCACGGAGCATATGAGAAGTTCCAAGAGTTGAAATTGGTATTTCTGACTCATTCCCATGTCGAGAGGTATGAGACCTCTGACAAGTACATTGCCTACAAGATGGAGGAGAATAGCTCAACCAGTGAGCATGTATTCAGAATGTCTGAGTACTACAATCGCTTGAATCAAGTGGGAGTTAATCTTCCAGATAAGATAGTGATTGATAGAGTTCTCTAGTTAGTATCGCCAAGCTACTAGAACTTCATGATGAACTATAATATGCAAGGGATGAAGAAAACGATTCCCAAGCTCTTCGCGATGCTGAAATCAGCGAAGGTAGAAATCAAGAAAGAGCATCAAGTATTGATAGTTGACAAGACCACTAGTTTCAAGTAAAAGGGCAAGGGAAAGAAAGGGAACTTCAAGAAGAATGGCAAGCAAGTAGCCACTCCCATGAAGAAGCCCAAAGCTAGACCTAAGCCTGAAACTGAGTGCTTCTACTACAAAGGGAATGGTCACTGGAAGCGGAAGTACCCCAAATACTTGGCGTATAAGAAGGATGGCAAAGTGAACAAAGGTATATTTGATATAAAAATTATTGATGTGTACCTTACTTGTGTTCGTAGTAGCCCCTGGGTATTTGATACCGGTTCAGTTTGTAAGATTAGTAACTCGAAACAGGAGTTGCAGAATGAACAAAGACTAGTTAAGGGTGAGGCGGCGATGTATGTTGGAAGTGATTCCAAGGTTGATACGATCACCATCGCACACTCCCTCTACCTTCAGGATTAGAATTGAACCTAAAATAAATATTATTTGGTGTTTGCTTTAAGCATGAATATGATTAGATCATGTTTATTACAATATGGTTATTCATTTAAGTCAGAGAATAATTGTTGTTCTGTTTACATGAATAAAACCTTTTGTGGTCATACACCCAAGGTGAATGGTTTATTGAATCTTGATCGTAGTGATACACATATTCATAATATTGATGCCAGAAGATGAAAATTTAATAATGATAGTGCAACATACTTGTGGCACCGTCGATTAGGTTATATTGGTGTAAAGCGCATGAAGAAACTCCAGGCAAATGGATTTTTGGAATCACTTGATTCTGAATCATTTGATACTTGCGAACCATGCCTCATGGTCAAGATGACTAAGACTCCGTTCTCCGGAACAATGGAGCGAGCCACTGACTTATTGGAAATAATACATACTGATGTATGTGGTCCGATGAGTGTTGAGGCTCGCAGCAGGTATCATTATTTTCTGACCTTCATAGATGATTTGAGCGGATATGGGTATATCTACTTGATGAAACACAAGTATGAAACATTTGAAAAGTTCAAAAAATTTCAGAGTGAAGTGGAGAATCATCGTAACAAGGAAATAAAGTTTCTATGATCTGATCGCGGAGGCGAATATTTGAGTTACGAGTTTGGCCTTTGAGGGAGTCCTGGACTAGGGGGTGTCCGGATAGCCGAACTATGATCATCGGCCGGACTCCAAGACTATGAAGATACAAGATTGAAGACTTCGTCCCGTGTCCGGATGGGACTTTCCTTGGTGTGGAAGGCAAGCTTGGCGATACGGATATGTAGATCTCCTACCATTGTAACCGACTCTGTGTAACCCTAGCCCTCTCCTGTGTCTATATAAACCGGATGGCTTTAGTCCGTAGGACGAACAACAATCATACCATAGGCTAGCTTCTAGGGTTTAGCCTCCTTGATCTCGTGGTAGATCTACTCTTGTAACACACATCATCAATATTAATCAAGCAGGACGTAGGGTTTTACCTCCATCAAGAGGGCCCGAACCTGGGTAAAACATCGTGTCCCTTGTCTCCTGTTACCATCCGCCTAGACGCACAGTTCGGGACCCCCTACCCGAGATCCGCCGGTTTTGACACCGACATTGGTGCTTTCATTGAGAGTTCCTCTGTGTCGTCACCGATAGGCTCGATGGTTTCTTTGATCATCAACAACGACGCAGTCCAGGGTGAGACCTTCCTCCCTGGACAGATCTTCGTATTCGGCGGCTTTGCATTGCGGGCCAATTCGCTTGGCCATCTGGAGCAGATCGAAAGCTACGCCCCTGGTCGTCAGGTCAGATTTGGAAGTTTGAACTTCACGACTGACATCCGCGGGGACTTGATCTTCGATGGATTCGAGCCACAGCCGAGCGCGCCGCACTGTCACGACGGGCATGACTTAGCTTTGCAGCCGGACAGTATCCTGGAGGCCGCACTCGAGTCCGCTCCGATCTTCAATTCGGTGCCGGCTGCGTAGATCGAGGACGGATGGCTAGACACCGCCTCGGGGGCTGCAACCTCTACGGCGATAGAGCCGAACACTGATCTCGTCCCTCATAAAGCCCGTGACTCTGAGGTGTCGGACTCCTTGCCGGACTCCGAGCCTCCCGCGCCCCCTCCAATCGAATCCGGTTGGGCGCCGATCATGGAGTTCACCGCTGTTGACATCTTTCAACACTCACCTTTCGGCGACATCTTGAGCTCGCTAAAGTATCTCTCGTTATCAGGAGAGCCCTGGCCGGACTGCGGTCAGGACGGTTGGGATGCGGACGACGAAGAAATTCAACGCCCACCCACCACCCACTTAGTAGCCACTGTCGACGATCTAACCGACATGCTAGACTTTGACTCCGAAGACATCGACAGTATGGACGACGATGCCGGAGACGACCAAGAACCAGCGCCTATCGGGCACTGGAAAGCCACCCCAACTCACGACGTATACATGGTGGATACACCAAAAGGAAGCGACAATGAGGAACAACGGGACGTGGTGAACGACAACTCCCCCAACAAACAACCAAAGCGGCGACGCAAGCGCCGCCCGAAGTCCCGCCTCGATAAAAACGACACCCATACGGACCCGGCCCTAAAGCAGGGTGAAGCAGTGGACGGCGAACATGCCACCAAGCAACCATCCGAACATGATGAACTGGACAAGCAACCCATCCCCGGTGAAAACAAGAGGCCAGACGATCTCACGCCGAACACATCACCAGAGCATAAGAACCTTCATAAAAGGCTCATCGCCACTGCAAGAAGTTTGAAGAAGCAAAAGCGGAAGCTCAAAACAGCGGAGGACGCACTCAGAAGGAGATGGAGCAAAGTACTCAATACCGCAGATAAATATGGCGCTAGTCAGCAGGCAAAGAGCTACCCGAAGCGCAAGCTGTTGCCCGAATTTGACGAGGAGGCCTTAGAACCCCCGCAGTCAAAAAAGAAAGAGGCCGCCTGACCGGATAGACGACCAGATGACAGGCTAAGAGTAGCAAGGGGCGCCGCACACAAGCCGGCACACGATCAGCATAAAGATCCTCGGAGAAAGGATGACCCGATCAGGTCCATCTATGGGCCAAAAAAGAAGACTCCACGAAGCAACACCACCCGCCGAGTGTTTGAAGAGAACGGCACACCCAAATACAGGGGCGCCGAACACCCACTATGTTTCACCGACGAGGTACTGGATCATGAATATCCAGCGGGATTCAAACCCGTAAACATAGAGGCATATGACGGAACAACAGACCCCGGAGTCTGGATTGAGGATTATATCCTACACATACATATGGCCAGAGGAGACGATCTCCATGCCATAAAATACCTACCCCTCAAGCTCAAAGGGCCAGCTCGGCATTGGCTCAAAAGCCTTCCAGAAAATACCATTGGAAGTTGGGAAGAGCTCGAGGATGTGTTTCGAGCAAATTTTCAGGGGACTTATGTCCGCCCTCCGGATGCAGACGATTTAAGTCACATAACTCAACAGCCCGGAGAGTCAGCACGCAAATTCTGGAACAGGTTCCTCACCAAAAAGAACCAAATAGTCGACTGCCCGGACGCCGAAGCCTTAGCAGCCTTTAAGCACAACGTCCGAGACGAATGGCTCGCCAGACACCTCGGCCAGGAAAAACCAAGAACAATGGCCGCACTAACAAGCCTCATGACCCGCTTTTGCGCGGGGGAAGACAGCTGGCTGGCTAGATGCAGCACCAGCGACCCGAGTACATCCGAAGTCAGGGATGGAAATGGGAAATCACGATGCAGAAAAGATCAGCGCCGGAATAAGGAAAATGGTCCAAATAGCACGGCGGTCAACGCCGGATTCGAAAGCTCCCGGCCGAATAATAAAACACTGCCCCTCAAGGACAACAACGACGAGCTATCCAACCTAAACAAAATTCTGGATAGGCTATGTCAAATACATAGTACCTTCGGGAAGCCTGCAAACCATACCCGCAGAGATTGTTGGGTCTTCAAACAGTCCGGCCGACTTAACGCCGAAAGCAAGGGGCTCGACACACCAAGCGAAGACGACGACGAACCCCACAAGCAGCACGCTGGAAAACAGAAGACTTTCCCACTAGAAGTCAAAATAGTGAACTCACTTCATGTGATAACACGAAAACACAGTGCGGCACCTGCCATACCAGGACATCGTCCGCAGAATGGGGATAGACCCTACCAAAATTCGCCGTAGCAGCACTTCCTTCAAAGGAGTGACGCCAGACCTTTAAGCCAATTGTACAGGCTTTGTACCACTAGAGGTTGTGTTCGGTTCATCTGACAACCTCCGTCGTGAAAAGCTCACTCCCCATATCGCCCCATTTAACAGTGGCCCTCAAGCACTACTGGGACGCGAAGCTTTCGCCCGCTTTAACGCAATACCACATTACGTGTCTCTTACGCTTAAAATGCCCGGTCCATGCAGCATAATATCATTAAAGAGTAACTCCGAGTGTTCCTCGACCACGGAGAACGTGAGGCTGCCTTGACAGCCACACACTAATCCGACCTTGCAGGTCCAAGCCCCTAAAAAAAAGGTCATTCAGACCTCGGACACGGTTAGGCGAGTCCGGCGTAAATAAACAAGGGGCTTCCCAGCCGCATACCCCTTTACAAGGGGCCGCGCGTATAAACGATGAGAGCCAATAAAGCTCAACTTTATTCATCTCCCAAATTATACTTTATTTTAAATACAACTTTCGCACGATATTTTCTTCCAAACTAAGTCCTTCTCTTTTACAGATGAAGCACGTGCTACACCCGTCCAGGATATAGCACAACGGAGACACAGGCGCAGACGTGCAGCAGGGACCCGTTGCAAGGATTCTTTTCAGATTAAGACCCTGCGTAAACCTTTCTTACTGTCTCTTGTTGATACACATCCCCCGGTTTCCTACCATGACCGAGGAGGAGGCTGGCGTTTTGGCATCGGCCGCGTCAGAAGTTCCCGCCTGTACCTGGACACTAGGGGCTTAGGGCATTGTTCTGCCCGGTATCATAAAGACCGAACACCTCAGGGAGTGTTCGGCGTCTCGAGTTAGGCCTTATATGCATCAGCTCCGAATCATGTCTTTGGTCAAATGTTGGGTTTGCCCGGCTCTTGTGTTTTGTTGCCTTACGTTCCACTCCGTCGCCTAATGCGGCACCAGGAGAACTGCTGCGATTGTGCCCCGGTTCGGCCGGGCGAGCACCTCAGTAGAGAAAGCCGAAAACTGACCGTCATGATATAGCGAGAGACTGGTCAACCACTCGATCGACTATTGGAATGTTTAGAATTCCTCCGCTTTGACGAAGGACCGTTTCCCGGTCAGGCACATACGCGCCCCGAGTTCAGAGAAGCGCGGTGCCTCTAGGGGCTATATAGTAGCCCCACCTTCGAGCTCCTATGGCTAAGTGAAAGTGATAAAGCATTATAGTCCGGTTGCCTAGTTTGCTATGCTATCACCTCCTTCAAAGGACCAAGACGTTGGATTAAGTGTGAAAAAGTGCTTTTCTTTTTGCAAACGCCCCCGCACCATGTGCGTGGGGGCTGAAGCCAAAGACTGCCATCTTTCAGGTTATACATACATATACGGCCGCACAGGAGATAGTTCAATACTTGAACGCACAAGTATAAAAAGCTATTGCATTATAAACATGATCTCAGAAATCATACGTGTCATTTAAACATAACATCTTTTGAGCACTGCGACTCTATTAAACGAGCGCCCTACAGGACTTCCTCAAAATAGTGCTCGGCGGGTAATCGGCTTTTGTCTGAACCCCGGGATGCAATAGCGGTGGCATCCATCTCCGCCCAGTATGTCTTCACACGGGCGAGAGCCATCTGTGCACCTTCTATGCATGCCGACCGCTTCATCGCCTTGATATGCGGCACAGCCCCAAGGAATTGCTGCAACAATCCAAAATAACTCTCAGGCTTGGTCCTTTCCGGCCACAGATGAGCGACCACATCCGTCATGGCAAGTCCGGACAATCTATTCAGCTCAGCCCACTCAGCCAGCCGATCAGTCAACAGAAGTGGATGCTCCGGACTATGGAATTGAGACCAGAAAAGCTCTTCCATTTCGTGATCCTTCTGGCTTCGGAAGTGCACGACTGCGTCCGCCGCACTCACTGCCAAATCCAGATAAGGATCCTGCGCACCACACAATTGGCCCAAATGAGCATACTTCGGATCCGTGAACTTCCTACGCAAGAGAAAGGGCTTTCCAGCCGCAATGTCTCCAGCTTGACGCAGTTCCTCCTTCATAGCCCGCATCGCACTACGGGCATCCTTGACTTCGGCGGCAGCATTCTTCAAGCCCTCTTGCTCCACTCGGCGTTCTCCTTCAAGAACTTCACATCGGTCGGTAGCATCTTTTAATTTCAAGGCCATTCCGGCCATCTCTTCCCTACTTCAGCAGTGAGCAGCCTTTTCGGCTTTTAGCTCTTCCGCTGCCTTCGAGGCAGCCGCATCACTTTTCCTAGCTTGCTCCTTGGCTCGAGCAAGCTCTGCTCGAAGGTCTTCCACAGCAGCGGCACCATCTGCATCAAGCATACAAATTGTAAGGAATGGGCATCAGCTCCCTTACTAGGCGACCGCGGAGCAACCACCTACCTTGTGACTCGTCAAGTTGTTTATTGACCAGCGCGATGTCCGCATCCGCAACATCGAGTTGCCTCTTCAGCTCGGCAACTCCATCAGTCTGGCTAGCCACCGAACGTTTCGCCACATGCATAGGAAAGGCGACATTCTATAACTGAGATTATGATCCTTGGCACGCTGTCGCTTTCGACAGCATACCAAGTCTCAGGGGCTACTATCTATACAGGGCGCACTCCATGTGCAAAACTGTCAAAAGGTATGTCATTTTTTGCGTACCTCAAATCCCGTCAGCAAACTTCCGACGGCCTCATACAACCCACTCTCGGCGGATGAGATCCTTTCAATCACCATACTCATTAATGTGCGGTGATCTTCTGAGATAGACGCCCTCTTGAGCAAATCCTGCAGCTCCACCGGCCGTACTCCAATGGGTGCCGAACTCCCTGGCCCCGCCGAACTCGGGGAGACCCTCCGTGACGACACCTCAGGGTCGTCCGCCCTGCCCGATGGGACGGCAGATGGAGGCGTTTCGCTCTCCATCATCTCTGGATGAAGGTCCCCCGAAGATGAGCTCTGCTGAGATGGGCTGAATTCCGAACTACAAGGTGAAAACTTCGGTTACCCTTAGAAATAAGCAGGGGTGTCCCCTATTACAAAATCCCCCCTTTTTTACTTACGGCTCGCTGGAGGGCTGATTCCTCTGAGGAGACAGTGCGGCCGGGGCACAGGACCTTCTGGTGCAGATTTCTTTCCCCGCTTTGAGGCCTTGGCCTCTGGGTCTTCGGAAGCAGTCCTCTTCTCCCCCTGGAAGGAGGGGCTCTCGATTCCCCCCTTACTGAAAGCCTCCTTGACAGAGGTGGTAGTTTCCTTGTGCCCCCTTCGCCCTCCTCTGAAGGTGCAACCTCCAACATTTTGACTAACACGGGATCCGGCGTGGTCTCAGGGAGGGGGGCCGGACACCGTATCAGTTTTGCTTGCGCTATCCACTCCAAGGGATAGCTGGTTAAACGACAAACCCATGATAAATAAATGGACAATGTGTCCGCACACAGGGCTACTTACTTGAGTATCCGGGCAATTGCAGCTTAGGCCAGCGTCCTCGGTCAAATCCGGATGCATCTCTTGCGATCCGAAGAACAGTTTGTACATCTCCGCGGGTGTCAAACCCATGAAGTGTTGGAGAGCTCGTGGCCCCTCCGGATTAAATTCCCACAGGCGGAGGGGGCAACGTTTGGAGGGCAGAAGGCGCAGAATCATCATAGCCTATGCCACTACAACCAGATTAATCTCCCTTTCTTGGAGGCCTCAAATCCGGTCCTACAACAGGGGTACGTCTTTGGACGGCCCCAGTTAAGTCCCTTGTTGACCCATGACGTCAGCCGTTGTGGAGGGCCCGAGCGGAAGATGGGCGGCGGCCTCTGCCTGCTGCCCCTGGGAGCGGTGATATAGAACCACTCCTGTTGCCACAAGTCGAGCTCCTCCTGAAAAGAGCCCTCGGGCCATGGAGCATCGGCCCTCTTGCTTATAACCGCCCCGCCGCACTCTGCCTGATGCCCATCTATCATCTTCGGCTCCACGTTGAAGGTTTTGAGCCACAAGCCGAAGTGAGGGGTAGTGCGGAGGAAGGCTTCGCAGACGACAATGAATGATGAGATGTGGAGGATGGACTCCGGAGCCAAGTCATGGAATTCCAGCCCATAGTAAAACATGAGCCCCCTCACGAAGGGATCCATCGGGAAGCCTAAACCCTGACGGAGGTGAGACACGAACACGACGCTCTCGCCGGGCTCGGGAGTAGGAATAACTTGCCCTCGGGCAGGCAACCTATGCGAAATCTCGTAGGTCAAGTACCTGGCGTCTCTCAGCTTTAGCACGTCCTCTTCCGTGATGGAAGAGGGAATCCACCGGCCTCGTAGGTCAGAGCCGGACATTGTCGAAGGTCGAAAGTACCCGACTCTGGAGCCCTGGGTGTTGGAACTTGGGGCGAGAGGCGGATTCAATTGAGGATTGAAGAAAAAGAACGGTCCTTGATCTCATTATAAAGAGGAAGAATACCAAGAGCCGTCCCCGCTACCGTTTGGAACCCGCCTTCGATGGAGGGGGCATGGCAACGGGCGTGGTTGGGTTACCCACGTCCGTATTTATGAGAATCCCGGAATAAGGGGAACACGATCTCTGCCTCGACAAGACGTGCCAAGGAAACCGCTTCGCTAAACACGCTGAGGTGGTACAATAAAAACAATTCTAGTAAAGGCTTGGTAGTGGTGTGACGTCACGCCACCAAATACGTCAGCAGATTGAACTTGTGTGATATTATTTTCTCTACGGTGGTACGTGGAATTTATTTTGCAGAGCCGGACACTATCCTGGTGTTCACAATCTTCTATAAATTATTCGGAGGAGGAACCCGCCTTGCAATACCGAAGACAATATGCGCGCCGGAGTCGTCGTCATTGAAGCCTGGTTCAGGGGCTACTGAGGGAGTCCTGGACTAGGGGGTGTCCGGATAGCCGAACTATCATCATCGGCCGGACTCCAAGACTATGAAGATACAAGATTGAAGACTTCGTCCCGTGTCCGGATGGGACTTTCCTTGGCGTGGAAGGCAAGCTTGGCGATACGGATATGTAGATGTCCTACCATTGTAACCGACTCTGTGTAACCCTAGCCCTCTCCGGTGTCTATATAAACCAGATGGCTTTAGTCCATAGGACGAACAACAATCATACCATAGGCTAGCTTCTAGGGTATAGCCTCCTTGATCTCGTGGTAGATCTACTCTTGTAACACACATCACCAATATTAATCAAGCAGGACGTAGGGTTTTACCTCCATTAAGAGGGCCCGAACCTGGGTAAAACATTGTGTCCCTTGTCTCCTATTACCATCCGCCTAGACGCACAGTTCGGGACCCCCTACCCGAGATCCGCCGGTTTTGACACCGACAGCCTTCATTTAAAACAATGTGGAATAGTTTCATAACTCATGCCACCTGGAACACCACAGCGTAATGGTGTGTCTGAACGTCGTAACCATACTTATTAGATATGTTGCAATCTATGATGTCTCTTACCGATTTACCACTATCGTTTTGGGGTTATGCATTAGAGACAGCTGCATTCACTTTAAATAGGGCACCATCTAAATCCGTTGAGATGACACCGTATGAACTGCGGTTTGGCAAGAAACCTAAGCTGTCGTTTCTTAAAATTTGGGGTTGCGATGTTTATGTGAAAAAACTTCAGCCTGATAAGCTCGAACCCAAATTGGAGAAGTGCATCTTCATAGGATACCCAAAATAAATTGTTGGGTACACCTTCTATCACATATCCGAAGGCAAGATCTTTGTTGCTAAGAATGGATCCTTTCTAGAGAAGGAGTTTCTTGCGAAAGAATTGAGTGGGAAGAAAGTAGAACTTGATGAGGTAATTGTACCTTCTCTTGAATTGGAAAGTAGCTCATCACAGAAAACCGTTCCCGTGATGCCTACACCAACTAGTGAGGAAGCCAATGATAATTATCATGAAACTTCGGATCAAGTTACTACCAAACCTCATAGGTCAACCAGAGCACGTTCCGCACCAGAGTGGTACAGTAATCATGTTCTGGAAGTCATGTTACTAAACCATGATGAACCTACGACCTATGAGGAAGCGACAATGAGCCCAGATTCCGCAAAATGCCTTGAGGCCATGAAATCTAAGATGGGATCCATGTATGAGAACAAAGTATGGACTTTGGTTGACTTACCCGATGATCGGCAAGCCATATAGAATAAATGGATCTTCAAGAAGAAAACTGACGCTGATGGTAATGTTACTATCTATAAAGCTCGACTTGTCGCGAAAGGTTTTCGACAAGTTCAAGGAGTTGACTATGATGAGACCTTCTCACCCATAGCGATGCTTAAGTATGTCCGAATGATGTTAGCAATTGCCGCATTTTATGATTATGAAAGCTGGCAAATGGACGTTAAAACTGCATTCCTTAATGGATTTCCTAATGAAGAGTTGTATATGATGCAACCAGAAGGTTTTGTCTATCCTAAAGGTGCTAACAAAGTGTGCAAGCTCCAATGACCCATTTATGGACTGGTGCAAGCATCTCGGAGTTGGGATATACACTTAGATGAGGTGATCAAAGCATATGGTTTTATACAGACTTTTGGATAAGCCTGTATTTACAAGAAAGTGAGTGGGAGCTCTGTAGCATTTCTAATATTATATGTGGATGACATATTGTTGATTGGAAATGATATAGAATTTCTAGATAGCATAAAAGGATACTTGAGTAAAAGTTTTTCAATGAAAGACCTCAGTGAATGTGCTTATATATTGGGCATCAAGATTTATAGAGATAGATCAAGACGCTTAATTGGACTTTCACAAAGCACATACCGTGATAAAGTTTTGAAGAAGTTCAAAATGGATTAGTTGAAGAAAGGGTTCTTGCTTGTATTGCAAGGTGTGAAGTTGAGTAAGACCCAAAACCCGACCATGACAGAAAATAGAAAGAGAATGAAAGTCATTCCCTATGCCTTAGCCATAGGTTCTCTAAAGTATGCTATGCAGTGTACCAGACCAATTATGTACCTTGCCATGAGTTTGGCAAGGAGGTACGATAGTGATTCAGGAGTGGATCACTGAACAACGATCAAAGTTATCCTTAGTTACCTAAGAGGACTAAGGAAATATTCTCGATTATGGAGGTGATAAAGAGTTCGTCGTAAAGAGTTACATCGATGCAAGCTTTGACACTGATCCGGATAAATCTGAGTCTCAATCTGGATACACATTGAAAGTGGGAGCAATTAGCTAGAGTAGCTCCGTGCAGAGCATTGTAGACATAGAAATTTGCAAAATACATATGGATCTAAGTGTGGCAGGCCCGTTGACTAAACTTCTCTCACAAGCAAAACATGATCACACCTTAGTATCTTGGGTGTTAATCACATGGCGATGTGAACTAGATTATTGACTCTAGTAAACCCTTTGGGTGTTGGTCACATGGCGATGTGAACTATGGGTGTTAATCACATGACGATGTGAACTATTAATGTTTAATCACATGGCGACGTGAACTAGATTATTGACTCTAGTGCAAGTGACAGACTGAAGGAAATATGCCCCAGAGACAATAATAAAGTTGTTATTTTATATTTCCTTATATCATGATAAATGTTTATTATTCATGCTAGAATTGTATTAACCGGAAACTTGATACAGGTGTGGATACATAGACAAAACACCGTGTACCTAGTAAGCCTCTACTAGACTAGCTCGTTAATCAAATATGGTTAAGTTTCCTAACCATAGACATGTGTTTTCATTTGATGAACGGGATCACATCATTAGGAGAATGATGTGATGGACAAGACCCATCCTTTAGCTTAGCACATTGATCGTTTAGTTTTATTGTTATTTCTTTCTTCATGTCAAATACATATTCCTTCGACTATGAGATTATGCAACTCCCGGATACCTGAGGAATACCTTGTGTGCTATCAAACGTCACAACATAACTGGGTGATTATAAAGATGCTCTACAAGTATCTCTGAAGGTGTTTTGTTGGGTTGGCATAGATCGAGATTAGGATTTGTCACTTCGAGTATCGGAGAGGTATCTCTGGGCCCTCTCGGTAATGCACATCATAATAAGCCTCTGTCGGCATTCTGGGAATGGGGGTCCGCAGACTTGCCTGCCTGCGGCATGTGGCGTGGCTCAAGCAGTGGCCCAGTATGGCCCGCCTTCATCAACCCAAGTTCAAGACCCTCGCGAGGGGCCAAGCCTCGCGGGGCAGACAATGCAAGGCTTCCTCAGGGGCGGCCTCACCAAGCAGGCTCGCGAGGAGGCGGAGAGATCAAGGCAAGGAGTACCTCGCGAGGTGCTCGTGACGCAAGCCATGACGATCGAGACCAGGCGGGCACCAGGCAGGTGCCAGCCAGCGCAGTGTCCTCATTTCCTCTTTGGTGCAAAGGGGGCAAGCGTAGCCGCGGAGTACTGAGGCATCAAGCAAAGGTTTCCCTATCACTGCAACGAGACCAAGACCAGCTGGACGACAGGACGGAGATCACCGTGGAGCCCAGGACGGTGTCATCGCTAGTGCCTTTGGCAGTCGAAGACCAACTTTAGTCAGGATAGCTTGTACCAGCTGTCCCCCTTCAAAATGGCCATTGTTGGCTCCCTTCCCGCTCAATATTTGGGAAGAGGACCAGGGCCCCTATAAATAGAGATAGCCACCACAGTAGAAGGGAGCTGGATCCCACCTAGAGCCAACAGAGATGCAGCAATTCCTCTCCAAGCACACCACCACAAGAACACCTCTCGCGAGGCTGTTCTTCCTCTGTACTGTTCATCATCATCCCCAGAGGCAATCCACCACACCACACACTGGATTAGGGTATTACACCACAACGCTGGCACGAACCAATATAAACCTTGTGTCCCTTGTGTTGTTCATTGTGTAGCTTAGATTTGCGGTGAGGTTTTGGGGCGTGGATTGGTAGGGAGAAGATCTTCGTGTGCACCCCAGAGTTTGAACCTTAAGGGTTTTGCCGGAACCCGATATCCGACATTTGGCGCGCCGGAGCTCTCCCTTCTGTCGACCCGCTCTCCATCAACACCACGCTTCGCCCTCATGGCGAATAACGCGCCGCCGGCTCCGGCGGCCAATGCCAGCGCTGGGGCCAGGGGGCTCCAATCCTTGGCCCCCGCCTTGCGACAGGTGCAGTGGCCGCACAAGTTCAAGCCAGAGATGCCGCCGGGCTACAATGGCGCCACGGATCCGCTGGCTTTCCTGCTGGCGTACGAGGAGGCCGTCCTCAAGGCTGGGGGCAACGACAGGGTCATGGCTAACTGGTTTCCCATGGCCCTCACCGGCATCCCGCGCGTGTGGCTGCTCCACCTGCCAACGGCTTCTATGGCCTCCTGGGAGGAGCTGCGCAACCTCTTCCTCGCCCACTACGCTGCGCCGGCGCCCCGGTTGTCGCAGGTCTCCTGGGCGGCTCGCAGGCCCCACCCTCGGGCCACCATGTCAAGCCATTTGTCCGCCAGATTGGCGCCGCCCTCACGCGGCATGGAGCTCCCCCGGGCTGGGCGGCACTCGAGGCCGACCTGACATTCAGCTCCGACGATCACCCCGTCAGCACTTCCTGCTCGGGTGCGCTCCCAATGCTTTGCATGCCCACCATTTGCCAGGTGGCCGTCACCAGGACCCTCATCGACGGTGGTGCCGGCCTCAATGTGCTCTCGGTGGAGGCCTTCAGCCTCCTCCATGTACCGCTGGAACGGCTCCAACCCAGCAAGCCCTTCTTAGGAGTCGGAGGCGGTTCCTCTGACTCCCTGGGGCAGATCCGCCTCCCGATGACCTTCGACACACACGACAACTTCCGCACGGAGCTGGTCAACTTCGACATCGCCTGCATCGGCCTCCCGTACAACGCCATCCTCGGCTACCTAGCCTTAGCCCAATTCATGGCAGCGACCCATCCGGCCTACAACCTCATGAAGATGCTCGGGAGCAGCGGCACCCTCACCGTGGCTGGAGATACCAAAGATGCTCTGCAGGCGCTCAAGCTTGCCCTCAAGACAGCCGCGACAGCACAGCCTGCCAGCACTAACACCTCCAAGGCCAAGGGGGCTGCGCCAACCAAGAAGAAGCAGCTATTCACCCAAGACAAGGCAGAAACCAAGCAGGTACCGGTTGATGAGGATGGGTCCTCCGGCGCCACCTTCACCATAGGTGCCAATCTCAACCCCGACCAGGAGGAGGCACTGGTGAAATTCCTGCGCTCGAACAAGAAGGTGTTCGTGTGGGAACCCAAGAAGCTAGTGGGGGTCCCAAGACAGGTGATTGAGCATCACCTGAATGTGTTCCCCAATGTACGCCCCGTGAAGCAGAAAGCAAGGCGGCAGTCCACCGAGAAGCAGGCCTTCATCGTCCAAGAAACCCACAAGTGTCGGTGGGAAACGACACCTATGGGATCACGAGGATCCCTTCTGCGGTTGCGGGGCGCGGGATTGTGAGAAGAGCAGGATTAGCAATCAGCACAAGGATCATTTACCCAGGTTCGGGCCGCGAGGATGCGTAAAACCCTAGTCTTGCTTTGGTGGATGTATTGAGTGTTCTTGAGCTCCTAAACTAGCTATGGTGGCTGCGTGGTTCAAAAGAGCCGAATTCCTCTCCAGTATGCCATGGCCTCCTTTTATTGTCGAAAGGGGCTGCCACAGTGGCACACAGGAGGTGGAAAGGCCTACAGTGCTATGAGCTGATCGCTCGTATTACAGGACAAGACACATTTAATGCGTAGCTTAGGTGTCCTCTTACTTTATCGGGGACGGGAGCGAGGCTCGTCCCGTCCATCGCTGCTCCTCCTCGCTTTGACACGCGCCCTGGCCAGCGATGCATGCGGCACCATGTAGGCAGGCATGCAGCTGAGGTGGCGCGGTGGTGGAGCCTCCACGAAGATCTGCATGCCACCATGCAGGCGTGTGCTGAGTTGGCCTGGAAGCTACATGTTGCCACGCAGGTGCCTGCCCAGCTGGTTGGGCTGGCAGCTGCATGTGAATGGCGGTGGAGACTTGGTTCGTGCAGGCCTGGCAGTGGCCCCGCTGACGCCCTTGGCAATGGTCTTGCCAGGTGGCTCGACAAGGATCTTGCTGTGGCGCACTGTCGTCCCCGACAAGGATCTTGCTGGGGGTCTTGTGGGTTTCCTCGGCAAGAATCTTGTCGAGGATTGTTGCCTTCCAATCCTCATCTGATCTTGAATATTCTTTGTCTTCACAAAGATCTGCATGCCAGCATGGAGGTGCCTCCCGAGCCCTGGCCCAACATGGTTGATGTAGTTGGAGACTGTGGGTTCGAGGGTGGCTCACTCCGCTGGTGTGGGCGAGCCGCCCCGACAAGGGTCTTGCCGGGGCTGCTGAGACTGCCCCGGCAAGGGTCTTGCCGGGGAAACCTGCTTCGTCCATCTGCTCTCTATGGTCTCGGTCTTTGGCTTTTCTCCTGTTCCCCTCCTTTGCCCTGCTATGTGCAGCCGTGGCGCGTGGCCCTGACTGCCCGTGCACAAGTAAAGGGGTCAAAAGGAGAGCCCCTACTTTTGTACACCGACAGGAGCCCCCGGGCCTGGGCCACACATAAGTGCGACACGTTGTTGGGCCAGGCCCAGAACGGTGCGCGGGCAGGCGTGGCGGATTTTTCCGTGGTAACTGTTTCGTCCACTACGCTTCCCCATGACCCGCGTCGAACGTGCGTCATGGAGGAGCGTGCGTGACGTGGTGGGCATGCGTGGGGCGGTTCTCGCACGCATGCGTCATATCGTGATACAGGGGCGGCTCGCACCTTCCCCATGAAGAGGGAGGGGCGCAAAGGCGTGGCCCATTTACTGAGTGGGGCCTGGTCGCGGTCTTCAAGGTGTCCACACCCCATGATCACGGGGCGGGGAAAGGTCGCTTCACCCGTCCCCTCGATTCTGCACGTTCGCCACGCGTCCTCCATGCGCTTGGGGTGGCAAGTGGTGGAGGCGCGAAACCGGGCCATCGCTGGTTGGGGCAGCGAGTCAGTCCCGATTCCCTGTGCCCTTGGTGGCTGGATTGGCCGAGCCGGGCGGCCGAGCCCCGACCCCGCCCCTTTATAAGGAGAGGGAGGGGGAATGGCATCCCGCACTCTTCTATCTTCTATCTTTTCCTGCTTTTGCTTCTTCCTCTCATCCGCCATGGAGAAGGGGAACCCCGGTCCTTTAACGATGGTGGCGAGGGTCGCCGCTCAACAGCACGTCCCTCCCCCCCAAGAGCCCGTGGTGGTGGAGCTAGCCGCGAGGGAAAGGGGAGGGGGCGAGGCCGTGGTCGTCATGGTGTCCGAGGAAGAGGAGGACGGGGTGGCGCATCGGCCTCGCCTCCGCCAGCGGCCCCTACTATCGGTGTCAAAACCGGCGGATCTCGGGTAGGGGGTCCCGAACTGTGCGTCTAGGTGGATGGTAACAGGAGACAAGGGACACGATGTTTTTACTCAGGTTCGGGCCCTCTCGGTGGAGGTAAAACCCTACTCCTGCTTGATTAATATTGATGGTATGGGTATTACAAGAGTTGATCTACCACGAGATCAGAGAGGCTAAACCCTAGATGCTAGCCTATGGTATGATTGTTGTTCATCCTACGGACTAAAACTCTCCGGTTTATATAGACAGTGGAGAGGGCTAGGGTTACACAGAGTCGGTTACAATGGGAGGAGATCTTCATATCGTATCGCCAAGCTTGCCTTCCACGCCAAGGAAAGTCCCTATCCGGACACGGGACGAAGTCTTCAATCTTGTATCTTCATAGTCCGAGAGTCCGGCCAAAGGTCATAGTCCGGCCATCCGGACACCCCCTAATCCAGGACTCTCTCAGTAGCCCCTGAACCATGCTTCAATGACGACGAGTCCGGCACGCAAATTGTCTTCGGCATTGCAAGGCGGGTTCCTCCTCCGAATACTTCATAGAAGATTTTGAACACAAGGATAGTGTCCGGCTCTGCAAAAATAAGTTCCACATGCCACCGTAGAGAGAATAATATTTACACAAATCTAATCTGCTGACGTATTCCGCAGCATGACATCATGCCACGGCCAAGCCTTTATTTGAATCATTTTACTGTTCCACCTCAGCGCATTTAGCGAGGCGGTTCCCTTGGCATGTCTTGTCGAAGCAGAGATCGTGTCCCCTTATTCCGGGATTCTCATCAATACGGGCATGGGTAACCCAACCGCACCATTAACCATGGCTCTTGGGAGATAATCATGTTTTATTAGGCCGGTGGGGGCTCGCAGTTTCGGCCGCCCATATAAGGGGATAAGGATCTACCCTTTCCATTTACGCCTTCTTCCCCCTTTGCTTATCCGTCCTTGCGCACTCGAGCTCCAATGCCCAAGTCCGCACTTCTTACCTCAACCTTCTCCAATCATGTCCGGAGCGGGAGGTAGATGGACGGCCTCCTCCGTCACGGAGGGGCAAATCAAGAAACTGAGGGAGGCCGGATACCTGTCTGACGACATCATGCACCGGCTCCCCGATGTGGGGCAACTCATCCCCACCTTCAGGCCCCATGAGAGGGTTGTTTTTCTCCCCCATTTCCTCCGCGGACTAGGCTTTCCTCTTCACCCATTCGTCCGGGGGCTCATGTTCTACTATGGCCTGGACTTCCACTATCTGGCCCCGAACTTCGTCCTCAACATCTTGGCGTTTATCGTCGTGTGCGAGGCCTTCCTCTGCATCCAGCCCCACTTTGGCCTATGGCTGAAGACTTTTAACATCAAGCCGAAAGTCGTGGGCGGCCGCCAAGTGGAGTGCAGAGGCGCAATGGTGGGCAAGATAGCCAACGTTACATGGATCGAGGGCGCCTTCGTAGAGACCATCAAAGGATGGCAATCGAGGTGGTTCTACATCACCGAGTCGCGTGACCCTGAGTGGGCAGTGGTCCCCGAATTCCGATCCGGCATCCCCACACGGCTCACATCTTGGAAAGAGACGGGCCTGTCGTGGGGTAATTCGGCAGAAGTGACCGGACTTCAGACCTGCATCAAGGACCTGATCGGCAGGAAGTTTAAACTTGTCACCATGGTCCAGGTCATGCTCTTTTGCCGGATTCTCCTGTGTCAACGACAGGCTTTCAACTTATGGGAGTTCGACCCGGCCCAGCACCAGACTCTGTCTCGGCTCTTCGACACAAAGCACGAGGATGCTTGGAAGGTGCTATTCAAGAGTTTCGAGGTCTCCCCTCCCGTCACCGAGGATCGCGGATTCTGCGCCAAGCGCCAAGCCAGCGCGGTGAGCTTAATTTTCCCATTACGGGTTACCTTGTTCTTCATAGATTGACTCCATGCGGGATCTAAACTCCCGTACCTTTGACAGGACTGGCTGAAGAAGTCCGGGCAGGTTGGTTGTCTGGCTCCCTTATCAGAAGACCCAGCGGACGCCCGATTGACGGGCTGCTAGTTCTGGCACCTCACGTGGTGCCGGAGAAGAAGGCCAAGAAGAAGGCCACGGGAACTCGAAAGAGCTCCCGACGCTTGGTGGTATTGGATTCATCGCCCGACAACCCCGAGGCGCCCTCCGCCTCCGAAGATGAGGAGGAGGAAGAAGAAGAAGCCTCTCCCCCTCCAACGGGGGGAGGAAAGAAAAGGAAGGCCGCCCCAACTGGGGAGGCCGGAGGGTTCAAGAAGGGGAAGACCCTTCTGCCGGACTATGCCTCCGATGCTGAAGACGGCGGGGAGGAATGGCCATCCAGGGTCAAGCCCCTGGCAAAATCGTAAGTGTCCGGTTACTCGAATGACTCATGGCGCTCCTCTATTATTCGGTGATGTCTAACGCCGAATTTAATCATGCAGTCCGCCCAGAGCTCAGCTCGGTGATTCGTCGAGCGGCTCCCTGAATTCGCCGGATGTGAACAGCGCTTCACTTTCGACGGCCTCCTCCCCTCTCCCTGCGGATGACGCCGAGGTGGGGTCCTGAAGGGGACCGAACCAAGAGGAGGTGGTCATAGAGGCGCCTCAAGGCGACCTCCCGGATTCGAGGCCCAAAGGGGGTAAAGCCCCAGAGGGGTCTAAGTCCGGCCCCGGGCCGGACACTGCTCCAGAACCATCAACGGTTCCAGAGTCCGACAGGCGGCAGCTTCATAAGAAGGGCAAGCCTTCGATGCCGGCGACCTCCGTCCATCCGGAGGCGCCGGACAATTTGCTGGAGGCGCTTAACAGCGCCTCCATCGACGAGGAACACCGCACTGTTATGAGTGCAGTGATTCAAAAGGTTCAGTCCGCCAAGAGCGGGCTGACAGAAGCCTGTACAAGTCTGTTAACAGGCTTTGAGGTATGTGTTCAAAACATATAAAAATGTTACCGCATAGACAGTAGCCCGTGATGCTTAGTTTGGCGTTCGGAAAGAAAAGCTGAGCTGAGGATCTAAAAAGATATACGCAGGAGTCTAACTAAAATATGTCAATATGGGAATGCAGGCTGCGCTGCTGACATCTGCCGTACTGACTGCGGAGGTCAATGTATTGAAGGAAGGCCTCGAATGGTCCGAGAACAAGCTCAGGCATGCCAAGAAGTAGCTCGAGGGCAAGGAGGGTATGTAGTACCGCATGTAAATGTATATAGAAATACTTGGTTGCAAATAATGACAGGACCAACATAAATGTTGCAGGGGCCACGACCGAGGTGGCAACCCTGAAGGAGGCAGTTTCCAAGGCCGAAAATAGTGCGGCCTTGGAGCGCGCTGAGCGAGAGAAGCAGGAGGCGCGGGTGGCGGAGGTGCGGCAGGAGCTCCAGGATCTTGTGAGAAAACACAAGAGTTTGGAGCGTGACTCGAAGACTCGAGAGTTAGAGCTCGCCTTGGCTCTTGAGAGTGCCAAAGCCGCTAAGGCCGAAGCCTAGAAGGCCCTCCAGGAGATCGAGGCGATGAAGAAGATAGCGGCGGGTAAGGCATTCTTTATGCAAAGCTAGAATATAAAAGTAAATTATCTGTTACTTACCCGGATCCGGAGCTCTCCAGGAGCGTTCGCCGATTTGCCCCATAGTGTGTCGGATGCTGCCGAGTTCTACCGAGCCGAGGAGGGGAGCTCGACGGAAAAGGTGTTCTGGTCTCAGTATGCTGAGGCCGAACATCCGGTGCCCCTGAGCGACCAGCTGAACCAGCTGGTCGAGCTCCACAAGGTGGCCGAACAGGCCATGAAGGGCCTCATAGGTCGGCTATGGCCTGGAGAAGCCATGCCTGGGAGCTACTTCGGCTTGGTGCGACGGCTAGTGGATGCGTGTCCGTGGATTGAAGTCATCAAGCGCTCCGTCTGTATTGAAGGTGCCCGTCGGGCCCTTGCCCGTGCTAAAGTGCACTGGGGCAAGCTAGACACGGAGAAGCTTTTGATGGATGTGCCACCACCGGGCAAGGAGAATCGCACACCCGAGATGTATTATAAGGGCGTCCTGAAGGGTGCCTGCCTTATAGCGGATGAATGCCCCAAAGATGTAATTTTTGAGTAGACTCGCATTTATTATCCTGTATGCTGAAAACTTTGTTTCATATGCGTTAAGCAACACTTGTTAATTTAAAATATTACCTTCTGTGCGGCCGTTTATCAAATCTGGGAGATGCAAGTCGTCGGCTTCTATCCCCAGGCCACGAGTGCTAGGGTGTTCGGGATAAACCTGAGCGCTCTTGTTCCCATTCTTGGGTCCATCTAGGGAGGCGCACAGCACAACGAACCAGGCCATCGGACTTATAATTCTTTATCACTCTCACTTAGCCATAGAATTCTATAATTTTAAATTTCGGCGAAGCCCCTAGTATTCGGAAGACCGAGTTCGGGGCGCTATACACGCCTTGGCCAGATAAATCCGGCTCCTCGCTCTAAGCGGCATAAGTCTTTAAGGACTCGAAAAACCTCGCGAACAGCGACCGGTCTCTCGCACTATCATGACGGTCAGTTTTAGCTTTCTCTACTAAGGTGTTAACCCAGATCAACTGGGGCACAATCGCAGTAGTTCTCCCAACGCTACCTTAGCCAACAATGCGGAACGTAAGGTACCAAAACATGGGAGCCGGGCAAACCCAACTATTGACCCAAGACATGATTCGGAGCCGATGCATATAATGCTATAAGTTCGGGGTGCCGCACTCGGGAGAGTGTTCGGTCTTCTCACACCATGTTATGGGGTACCGAAGCCCCTGGTGTATTGGTCGTACCAAAGTGTACGGTTGCATAATGTCATGACTGAACAT
>NC_041381.1:177507021-177516832 GCF_002162155.2 Triticum dicoccoides
ATATATATATATATATATATATATATATATATATATATATATATATATATATATATAAAGCAATACAACAATAGATAAGAGCTATGTATTGTTTATTAAAAAGGGGCTGCTATGAAAGCAGAACGATACAAATAGTGCGATAAGCAAGAGATGGGATTATTTGACATGTCCCCCTCCAGGGGCAAGCTGCGGGTTTTGTAAGTAAAAACAGGTATTTAACTCGTTATAGAGGCCACCTGGACATTCGACGCGGCTTGTCCTCACCCTGGCTGTTGCATCGTGTGTTCGGCGAGTGTATTGCCGGACAAGCCTTCTGAGTAGTTGGGTCCTGAAAGTATATAAAAAAGAAAACGACAGAATAGGGAGCCCCTAAGTGCGGTTGAGCCGCATTCCGGGCGTGCCGTAGTTGTGCCCCTCCCCTTATGCCCATGGTATTTTCAAAGCGTAATTATGTACGCGTGGTACCGATAGTACCATCTGACGAGGGCTGCGGTTGGGGCCGCACTGCTATGCTTGCTCAGATCGTGCCAGCCGGCTCTGTTGTAGGTTGCTTCGGGCGCGCTTGACGTTGTCCGGACGTTTAATACCCGGATTGGAGAGCTGCCTTGAGAGGATGCTCTGTACTTCCGCCGCCAAGGCCGCTGTGTGCTCCTCCGTTCGGAGAGAGCGTTCGGTGTTTCCATTTACTGTGATGACTCCGCGAGGGTCTGGCATCTTGAGCTTGAGATATGCGTAGTGCGGCACCGCATTGAACTTTGCAAATGCGGTTTGTCCGAGCAGGGCGTGATAGCCGCTGCGGAATGGGACTATGTCGAAGATTAACTCCTCGCTTCAGAAATTATCCGGGGATCCGAAGACCACTTCGAGTGTAACCGAGCTTGTACAGTTGGCTTCTACACCTGGTATGACGCCTTTAAAGGTTGTCTTCGTGGGTTTAATCCTTGAGGGATCTATGCCCATTTTCCGCACTGTATCCTGATAAAGCAGGTTCAGGCTGCTGCCGCCGTCCATGAGGACCCTAGTGAGGTGAAATCCGTCAATGATTGGGTCTAGGACCAATGCGGCGAATCCGTCGTGACGGATGCTAGTGGGGTGGTCCCTTCGATCAAAAGTGATCGGGCATGAGGACCATGGGTTGAACTTTGGGGCGACTGGCTCCAACGCATAGACGTCCTTGAGAGCACGCTTCCGCTCCTTTTTGGGGATGTGGGTTGCGTATATCATGTTCACCGTCCGCACTTGCGGGGGGAATCCCTTCCGTCCTCTATTGTTCGGCGACCGGGGCTCCTCCTCGTCATTGCTACGCAGCCCCTTGTCTCTGGTATCGGCACTTAACTTGCCTGCCTGCTTGAACACCCAACAATCCCTATTGGTGTGGTTGGCTGGTTGTTCGGGGGTGCCGTGTATCTGGCACGAGTGATCGAGTATCCGGTCTAAGTTGGATGGGCCCGGAGGGTTTCTTTTAAATGGCTTCTTCCGCTAACCGGGTTTAGAGCCTCTGAATCCGGCATTGACTGTTGTATCCTCAATATTGTCACCGTTAATGCGGCGCTTGTGCTTGTTGCGACGTGACCTGCCGTTGTTGTCCTTGGTATCCGAATTGCCAGGGCTCTTGGTTATGTTATTGCTACGAGCTAGCTAGCTGTCTTCGCCCGCGCAGAAGCGGGTCATGAGTGTCGTTAGGGCTGCCATAGATTTCGGCTTTTCCTATCCTAGGTGCCGGGCAAGCCATTCGTCTCGGATGTTGTGCCTGAAGGCTGCAAGGGCCTCGGCGTCCGGACAGTCGACTATTTGATTTTTCTTGGTTAGGAACCGTGTCCAGAATTGCCTGGCCGATTCGTCTGGTTGCTGGATTATGTGGCTTAGGTCATCGGCGTCTGGTGGCCGCACATAAGTGCCATGGAAGTTGTCCAGGAATGCGGATTCCAGGTCCTCCCAGCAACTTATTGATTCTGCTGGTAGGCTGTTAAGCCAATGTCGAGCTGGTCCTTTAAGCTTGAGCGGGAGGTATTTGATGGCGTGTAGATCATCACCGCGGGCCATGTGGATATGAAGGAGATAATCCTCGATCCATACCGCGGGATCAGTTGTGCCGTTGTATGATTCAATGTTTACGGGCTTAAAACCCTCGGGGACTTGATGATCCATTACTTCGTCTGTGAAGCATAGTAGGTGTGCGGCGCCCCTGTACTGGGCTATATCGCGACGCAGCTCGTATGAGCTTGGTCTGTTGTATTCGGCCTGGCCGTATTTATCGTGTCCGGTGTGACGGTTATCATCACGTAATGTGGGGCGCCCACGCGATCCGTAGATCGATCTTGTTTGCCTTGCCTTGTCCTCCAGTATGTTTCGCAGGTCTGTTGCGTTTCTCCGTGCTCTGATACTCTTAGAGCTGCGCCGGGGTGCGACTTGGATTGAGGGCCGGGAGGCCTCTCTGTCGCGACCACGGGGTGGCCGATCGGGTGCATCGTACGCTGGTGATGTAGATTTAGTTGCTTCCTCCTCTAATTGGGGTAGCAGCCCGCGCTTTGGGTAACTCTTGGAGGGGTGTTCGAGTTTATACTCTTCGGCCGCCAGGACTTCCGTCCATCTATCGGCTAGCAGGTCTTGGTCAGCTCTAAGCTGCTGCTGTTTTTTCTTGAGGCTGCTTGCCGTGGCCATAAGCCTGCGTTTGAAACGCTCTTGTTCGACGGGATCCTCTGGCACGACGAATTCGTCGTCGTCGAGGCTTGCCTTGTCTTCGGAGGGAGGCTTATAATTGTCGTCCTTGACCTCTCTGTCGGCCGCTCTCTCATGAGGGCTGGCTCCTTCGTCCTCCTGCGCTGAAGCCTGCTGGAGGGGGATGTCTTCGGTGCTGTCCGGGGTGTTGACGTCTCCCGTGCCGGATTCGCCGTTCTTCTTTGGCGGGATTTAGAGTGGCGCCGCTGATGTCGGCGCTTGCCTTGCTTCTCGGAGGGGTCGTCCTCCGCTTTTTCGTCGCCATCCCCTGCTTTGGGGGTGTCCACCATGTATATGTCGTATGATGAGGTGGCCTTCTAGTGCCCTATAGGTGCTGGTTCTTGGCCGTCTCCTTCATCGGCGTCCATACCGTCGATGTCTTCGGAGTCGAAGTCGAGCATGTCGGTTAGATCGTCGATAGTGGCTACAAAGTGGGTGGTGGGTGGGTTTCGAATTTCTTCGTCGTCCGCATCCCAACGCCGTTGACCATAGTCCGGCCAGGGCTCTCCTGACAAAGAGAGAGACTTTAGGGAGTTCAGGATATCGCCAAAGGGCGAGTGCTGAAAGACGTCCGCGGCGGTGAACTCCATGATCGGAGCCCAATCAGGTTCGATCGGAAGGGGTGCGGAAGATTCGGAGTCCGGAACAGAGTTCGGCACCTTGGAGTCACGGGCCTTGCAAAGGACTAGGCTGGTATTCGTCTCTATCGCCCTAGAGATTGCGGCTCCTGGGGCGGCGTCCAACCGTCCGTCCCTGGTTAGCGCAGTCGGCTCCGAGCTAATGGTCGGACCGGACTCCTGAGCGGCACTCTGGGCATTGTCCGGCGGCAGAGCTAGACATGCCCATCGAGACAGTGCGGCGCGCTCAGCCGTGGCTCGAATCCGTCGAAGGTCAAGTTCCCGCGAATGTCAGCCGTGTAGTTTAAGCTTCTAAACCTGACCTGATGGCCAGGGGCGTAGCTTTCGATCTGCTCCAGATGGCCAAACGAGTTGGCCCGCAGTGCAAAGCCGCCGAATACGAAGATCTGCCCCGGGAGAAAAGTCTCACCCTGGACCGCGTCGTGGTTGATGATCGAAGAAGCCATCAGGCCTAAAGGCGACGACACAGAGGAACTCTCAATGAAAGCACCAATGTCGGTGTCAAAACCGGCGGATCTCGGGTAGGGGGTCCCGAACTGTGCGTCTAGGCGGATGGTAATAGGAGACAAGGGACACGATGTTTTTACCCAGGTTCGGGCCCTCTTGGTGGAGGTAAAACCCTACTCCTGCTTGATTAATATTGATGGTATGGGTATTACAAGAGTTGATCTACCACAAGATCAGAGAGGCTAAACGCTAGATGCTAGCCTATGGTATGATTGTTGTTCGTCCTACGGACTAAAACTCTCCGGTTTATATAGACACCGGAGAGGGCTAGGGTTACACAGAGTCGGTTACAATGGGAGGAGATCTTCATATCGTATCGCCAAGCTTGCCTTCCACGCCAAGGAAAGTCCCTATCTGGACACAGGATGAAGTCTTCAATCTTGTATCTTCATAGTCCGGGAGTCTGGCCAGAGGTCATAGCCCGGCCATCCGGACACCCCCTAATCCAGGACTCCCTCACCTACCCCCGCGGAGGGCCACGTCGGGGACAACCCCTACGAGTTCTTCCTCAGGCTGCCAGGCGCCGCGCCGTCGTCTTCGTCTCCCGACCCCATTTGCACGGGAGATGGAGCTGGACCCCGCCGTAGGCATTGCGGCTGCATATGAGGGGCTGTGGGAACAACGGTACATGGGCCGACGTCGAGTTCCCCACCCCTCACGTCATGTATCTTAGCCGAGGATGGAAGACCTTTTCCCGTATCCACAGCCTGACGGAGGGGCTCACTCTCCATTTCAAGTTAATGGAGAGCAGCCTCCTCTCTGTCAAGGTCTTCGGGCACTTTAGGACTCACGTAAGGTGCTGCGTGGAGAGCTCCTCCAACGACGGAAACTCTTCCTCAAGCGAGAGTGACGAGGAGGACAGCGGGACAGATGACGTGGATGAGTCCGACTAGGCGTCGGACGCCCCGCGCCTGGGCAGGTGCGGCAGCAGCAGCATCTACACTTGGCCGCTCCTCCGGCGGAATCTACCGGGGGAGGGGCCAGCTCCTTGAACTTCTCTGGGTTGTCTCCTTTGGCGGCTGGTGTTGGGAGGCTGCAGAAGAGGAAGAGGGCGGGCGACAAGGCCATCAAGTCAGAGTACGCGGGCACCGACGCCTTCATCGCGTATTGACATCCTGCCGCCTCGTCTTCGAGCTCTTCCCCTGGCACCGTCATCACCAGCCAGCCTTCAGACGACCACCGAGATGTTCTCTTGTTTCTTTCTGCCGCTCGTAGCTCGCCTAGGTGCCCCTTTTCGCTTTCTTGACCTGCCTCCCGAGGAGAGGGACAAGAAAGGGATTACGGGCATCTTATCTCTTTTTAGCTTGTAAGCCTTCGGACCTTCGTTAAATTTAGAACTTGTAATCCTCTTCCTCATGTTTTTCACTCCGTATGAACTGTACCTGTACGGGATGTTTTTAATGAAAAAGGGATGTTTGCCAGGTTTTTCGTTCGTGGGTGAAACCCGCGACAAGGAGCGAATCCTCGTTATTTTTTAAGATAAACATTTTTCGCCCGGCAACAGGCCTTGCCGTCCCCCCACTTTGCTCGACCTTTCTCGCGCCCTTGGCGGAGGCAGGGATGAAGTGGGCTTAGGCTCCCCGTTCCATTTCCTTGCTGCCATGACTACAACAAAATCCGGACCGAGGAGATAATCCTTGGGTACAGGAAAAGGGGAGCAGGGTAGCCTAGAAATAAGATGAGGTTTCACATATCCTAGTTCCATATCAAAATGCATGATAGAGGATAAAAGACTTATCTGGATCTGCAGCCCCCGGGCAACCTTGGCTTGCCACGGTTGGATCCTTGTACTTGCAGCCCCCGGCAACTTTGGTTTGCCGGGGTTGGGACGCCAATCTGTTCCCTTTCTTCCAAATAGCTCGACAGAAGTGCTCATGTGCCCTGCGAACCCAAGAGGACAGAAAAGAACAGAGAGACGCGCACTTGACCTCTAAGCTAGGGGTTAGCCGCCGCTAAGCACTATCAACCCTAACCGAGGAAAAAACTCGACCTAGCATGCATGCTATAACTTAGGGTGCCTGTGCTTCATTTATTTATGCTCAGGGTCTGCGCCTGGCTTTGTACAAAGGGTTACATGCCTTGCCGGCAAGGCTTGTACAAAAGGTGGCTTGCCGGGAGGCCCGGCAGCCGCACCTTATGGGTAAAACTTGCGAAGATGCTTGATGTTCTAGGAGTTGCTCACTGGAATGGCATCCTTGATCTCCAGGCGGAGTGCGTCGGGCCTGGTGACTCGTGTTACCTGATAAGGGCCTTCCCATTTTGGTGTCAACTTGTTAGAATTCTTGGCTGACTGAACGTGCCAAAGAACAAGGTCGCCTTCCTCAAAGCTCCGGGCATGAACCTTGCGGCTATGGTAGCGGCGCAAGGCTTGCTGGTAGCGTGCTGCTCTCATAGCCGCCCGAAGATGATCTTCCTCAAGGAGCATTGCGTCATCTTGCCGCAATCGCTCTTGCTCAAGCTCACCATAAGTGAGCACTCGAGGTGACCTGTATGTGAGTTCTGTGGGGAGAACTGCTTCTGCCCAGTGGACCAAGGCAAAGGGTATCTGGCCGGTGGCTCGATTTGGCATCATTATGATTGACCAAAGAACCGCTGGCAACTCATCAATCCAGCACCTCCCACTCTTGCGCAGCCTGTCAAAAGTCTTCATTCTTAAGCCTCGCAGAACTTCAGCATTTGCTCCCTCTGCTTGGCCGTTGCTTTGTGGGTGTGCCATGGAAGCAAAACAAACCTTGCTGCTGAGATCCTCAATGTACTGCATGAAGGCGTGGCTTCTGAACTGTGTGTCGTTGTCGGTGATGATCCTATTGGGTACCCCAAAACGACAAAATAGTCCCTTGAAGAACTTGATGGCTAACTGCACTGTCACCTTCCTCACCGCTTCCACCTCTGGCCACTTTGTGAACTTGTCGATTGCAACGTACAAGTACTCAAAGCCCCCGACAGCACGAGGGAAATGGCCCGATGTGTCGAGCCCTCAGACCTAGAAGGGCCAGGAGAGAGGGGTGGTTTGAAGGGCTTGAGCTAGTTGATGAGGCTTCTTTGAATGGAACTGGCACGCTTCACAGTTGGTTACTAGTGCCGTCGCATCCTAGAGGGAAGTGGGCCAGAAGAAACCTTGCCAGAAAGTGTTGCTAGCAAGGGCCCTCGACCCTATGTGGGAGCCACATATGCCTCCATGTAGCTCTGCCAACAACTCTAGTCCTTCCTCCCGGGAGATGCACTTCAATTTCACCCCATTCAGTCTTTTTCTATACAAGACGTTGTCAACGAATTGGTACAGAGCAGACCGGCGGGCTACTCTATCTGCTTCTTCCTGCTCCTCAGGAAGCCCTCCTTTTTGGAGGAATCGGACGGTGTGCTATGCCCATGCCGGAGCCCGTGGCTCGACGACAAGGACCAAAGGCATCTCTTCTGCCACGCGAGCGGCCGTCTCTACGGCTATGGCCTGAGGCCCTGCCGGAGTCGGTGGCCCCGCGGCAGGATCGGCATCCACGGCAACATCTTTGCCAGCGGCTCCGGGGAGCTCGGTGGGGAAGTACTTGCCGGGGCCTAGCTTCCTCCGCTTGTTCTGCCCAGTTGATGGTTCGACGGATGGTTGAGTTAACCGAAGCACAAAAGTACGTGGTTCCACAGGTAACTTGAGGGCAGCGCGCTTTGACAGGTAGTCGGCGATGTCGTTTTCCGTCCGAGGGATGTGCTCTGCTCGTATACCATCAAAGAGCTCCTCCAGTTTCCTCACTTCATCCACGTAAGCTTCCATCAACGGGCTTTGATAATCTTTGTTGATCTGCCTGACGACAAGCTGCGAGTCGCCCCTGACGATGAACTTTTTGACTCCGAGGTCCGCCGCGATCCTGAGACCGGCAAGCAAGCCCTCGTACTCGGAGGTGTTGTTAGTTGACATCTCCCAGGGAAAGTGCATTTGGATAACATACTTGAGGTGCTCTCCGGTGGGTGCGACAAGCAGCACACCAGCACTGGTGCCTTGCAGCGAAAAAGCCCCATCAAAGTACATGATCCAGTTGCGGCTCATTTCCTTGCCGGGGAGAGTGGTCTCCTGTACCTCTTCGTCGGGCGTCGAGGTCCATTCGGCAACAAACTCCGCCAAGACTCTGCTCTGAATCGTTGAGGTGCTTTCGAACTTTAAACCGAAACTCGACAGCTCCAGGGCCCATTCCACGATCCTCCCCGTTGCATCTGGGTTATGCAATATCCGTTGCAACTAGAGGCGGGTGACCACGATGATCTCGTGCGCTTGGAACTAATGAAGCAGCTTCCTCGAGGCCATAAGGAGGCCGAAGAGCAATTTTTGCACACATGAGTACCTCGACCTAGCCCCCTGCAAGAGGGAGCTGACGAAGTAAACTGGGTGCTGCACCATTTTCTTCTTCTACACCACTTCACCTAGTCGCGCGGGCCCTGTCGCACTGGTGTCAGCCCCTGCCGAGGACCCAGTCTTGCCGAGACCGAGCCCTGCTGTCGGGGGTTGGGTATGACATATGCCAAAGGGTGGCTTATCATGGTGGGAGCGAGTAGAATGTCGCCGATGCCCGGAAGCGGGATGAGGCGAAGACATGCACGCCGGCGGAACTTACCCAGCTTCAGGGCTCTCCGAGGAGATAACACCCCTACTGCTGCTCTGCGGGGTCTCCGCATGGTCAGTATGGCAAAGTGGTTACAATGGTGCTCCTGGAGCTGTTTCTGGTGGTAGGAGAGGGCAAGGCTAGCTCTCTCTTTCCTGTGATCTAAGGTCTTTTCCTATCTGGGTCCGAACCCTTTGCATGGGCTTCCCGGGGGGTTTATATAGGCCTACCCCCCAGGGGTACAAGTGTAATCCGGCTGGGCGCGGGTCCCAGCCGTCTGTCTCTTAGGCCGTCGTCCTCCCTGCCGACTACTGGGGCCCGCTGACTGGCGGGCCCCGTGGACAGGCCTGATACTGTAGCGGTACTCTGGATGACACTGGCTTGGTCACATAGTCATGGCAACAGCGCTGCCGTCTGGCGTGTGTTCACTGTCGCCATTCCCCATCTTGTCTGGTTAATGGCGGGCGGGGCCCGTGGGAGAGGGGTCGGCCAACTCCAGGGGGCCGACTCCCATGGTCCGTCTTTAGGGCGCTCGTGCCGTCTTCTGTCTACCCACTGACAGGCGGCCCTGCCGTCCTTGGGTCGTACATGCAAGCGTCGTGGGCACAGTGCGCCACCCACTGTGGCTGAGGTCAGGGCAGGCATGGCAACAGTGCCGCGCCTCACCGGAGATCTTCAGCGATACGGCTTACTGTAGCCATGCCGGCCCCTTGTAAGCAGGGGGCGGCCATGCCTTGGCCGTACCCCGCCTCGCCCTTCGAGACGAGGGTGGAGTCGCGGGCCGACTCTCCATAGCCGGCCTCCCTGGAAGTCACCGGCCATGAGTCGGCTTATCTTGGAGTCGCCGTCTGGGACTCGGCATATCTTGGAGTCGCGCTGGGACTCGGCATATCTTGGAGTCACCGTCTGGGACTCGGCATATCTTGGAGTCGCCGTCTGGGACTCAGCATATCTTGGAGTCGCCAACGGGACTTGGCCTAGGCGGCGCTACTGATCCCAATGTCTTGAAAGGCTCCGGGGCTCGGGTCGGCCTACCCGTGTCCCATTACTCCGACAGTAGTCCCCGAAGCTGGTGAGGCTCCGTGGATACTGTATCGTGGGGCCTCAACAGTTTCATTTTTAGGACTTCGCTTGCCGTCTTCCTTCAGGCCGACTGTCCGTAAGTCGGATTCGCAGAGGGCCGTCTTGCTTCGTAGAGAGTTCAAAAGTCGTGGCGGGAGACCAGGTGGCGTGCCTGATACACTTCCCTGCGGCCGTCCGCCGCGGTCCTATCGCGTGGTGCCACGCTGCGAGGATAGTCCGCCTACCCACGCGTGCGATGGGACGGGCCGTCGGGTGGGGGCCCGCCACTACCGCGCCTCG
>NC_041381.1:177517060-177565698 GCF_002162155.2 Triticum dicoccoides
GGGGTCCTGCGCGCAGGTAATCCCACATCCGCCCCATCGGCTTCTCAGCCCTCAAGGCTATAAGTAGGCAGGGGGAGTGGAGCGGCGAGCACGCGCTCCCATCTTCCCTGCTCCCCCGCCTCCTCTTGCCTCCTTTCCTTTCCCTTGCCGCCGTCGAGAAAAAACACACCACACTGCAGCGATGAGCTCTTCCTACGCCGCCGCGGCTCCCGCCGTGCGCTCCGGTGTGTGGGACGGCTCAGAGGTGGATGATGACCACATCGAGTTCCTCCACCGGATGCGCCGCCTCCCCGGTGCAGACCTCGTGCATGCCCGCGCCGCGCCGGAGGGGGAGATTCTGCCGGCGCCAGAGGAGGGCGAGCGGGTCATCTTTCGCTCGCACCTCATGCGCGGCCTGGGCTGCCGGCGAGCGGCTTCTTCCGTTCCTTCCTGGAGTTCCACGGGCTCCGGCCGCACCACCTCACCCCAAACACGGTGGTGCTGCTATCCGCCTTCGCCACTCTGTGCGAAGGCTTCCTTGGCGTCCTCCCCACCGTCGAGTTGTGGGGAGAATTCTTCTCGTCCAAGCTCGGCATGCACGTCGCCGGCGTGCCGGCTCAATGTGGCGCCTTCATCGCAATGCGGCGGTCGACGGCCGACAATCCTTTCCCCACCATCGCGCCGATCAAATCGGTGAAGATGTGGTAGCGGTCGTACTTCTATGTGAAGAGCGTTTCCCCTGACGGGGACTGGGTCAATCTGCCACCTTATGAAGCCGGCCCGCCTGCTGGGAGGCTCCCCAGCTGGTCTAATCGAGCCAAGACGCTGACTCCTGCCGGAGCCGCAGCCGTGGCGCGGCTCTGAGTTCTAACGCAGTCGGAGGGCCTCGTTGGGGCTGACTTGCTAGCCGCCTTCGTGGTGCGCCAAGTCCTCCCTCTTCAAGGACGGCCTCATCTGATCAGTCAGATGAGCGACCACCGAGACCGGAGTCGGATGTGCACCAGGGAAATGCCCAGCGCAGAGGTGGCAAACATGGTGAACCACATCGCAAACTACGAGCTCGGGGAGGACTGGCAATTCGGCAAGGAGCCGTACTCGCGCGCCAACCCCCCTCCAGTGGTAAGTCACATCTCTTTACCGTTTTGTCTTCTTCATAGCCGACTCCGACTTCTGATTTTCATTGGTTTCTTTGAACTAGAACCCCCTCATGCAGCCCGCGGCCGGTGTCACAAGGCCGCCCCGCGAGTTCGTCCCCGATCGAGCGGAGAGCGACGTTGACGACCCCGACTTGGGGGCGGCGGCGATGGAAGCCGACGCCGAATGCGGGGGAGGAGGAGCGGGAGGCGGCCTCAGGCCCTCGGCCACCTTCGCCGACTGGCCTGATGACGACGGCGAAGGGGAAGTCATCCCGCGCCACCAGCCAATGGTCGGCCCATCGGGCGCGGGTTCCTCCGCCGGCCTGGCCGGCCAAGGCGGCTTGAAGAGGCGCCAGACTGGGCCGAGTTCGTTCGGCGGCAAGCCGAAGAAGCTCAAGGGGGCGGCCCCCGCGACCAAACGGGAGGAGGCGGCCGCGAGGGCCAACCGCTGCCGCAAGGAAGTGAAGAGGCCGCCGCTAGTCTCCGCGTAAGCGTTTCCTCCTTTGTCCTTATTTTTCTTCAGTGAATCTCGTCCGAGTTTCTCCTTTTCATTTCTTTTTTGCTTCAGGGCTCCGCTCACCCTTGAGAGGGTCGCCGTCCCCTCCGTCATGGGGTCGGCGGAGACGTCAGCCACCACTCGGCGGGTTGACCCTACCGCCGACCTCTGAGAGGCGACGGAGCGAGAAGCGCGGGAGAAGCGCTACGAGGAGGAGGCCGCCCGTTTGGAGAAAGCGGACGCCGAGAAGGCGGCGGCCTCCGCCCAAAAAAAACTGGAAGAGGCCGAAGCTGCCGCAGCAGCAAGGCGGCAAGCCGAGGAGGCCGCTCACCGCCAATCGGCGCTGCTCGTCATCCCGCTGTCCTCGGCGCCGCCGCCCCCGGAGTTCACGGGGCAGACTGGAGAAGCCGGCGCCGAGAACCCCGTCGTGGAGAAGGAAAGCGGCGAGGCCTCCATGTCGGACACGCTCGTGCCGCCACCGCCGCCACCGCCGCCGTCTGGGAGAGCGCACGGCAAACAGCCGGCAGGCCCGCCGGTGCCGCCGATTGCAGACGAGTCCGAGGCGAGGCTGCTTTTCCAAGTCGCCTCGCCAGTGCACTATCGTCTTGAGAGGGAGACCTCGGTGCCGCGACCCCGGGAGACTGGCGCCGCCAGCTCGGCAATCCCAGACGCCGGGGCGACGAGCGCCGCGCCCGTTGGGTGGTTGCACGGATGCGGCACAGGGTCACTGAACCAAGCGCTCCTGGGCGTCCAGGCGAAGCTGCGAGCTGAAGGCGACGCCCTTCAAAACTGCACCAAGGCGCATCTGGCAGCGCGAACGGCCATCCGAGTATGTCTCTATCTTTTGATTCTTGTTTTTTTCTATGGGGGCGCGCCAGCGCACCCACTGGGTGTAGTCCCCGAGTTTCGGGCTGGCTGCTGAGCAGGCGGTTCGGAACTCCCTCTGGCGAGTTCCAAATATTAACTTTGTCTGAAATGCTTTATTGCAGGAGTATCACAACCTCCGTGCTACCGCCTTCAACCAAAATGTTGTGGAGCTAGGCAGGCCGACTGCCGACTTGTCGGAGAGCCGGGGTGAGTCCTTCTTCTTTTTCACGAGGGCGCGCTGGCGCACCCGCGGGCTGTAGTTCCCGAGATTCGGGCGGACTGCTGAGCAGTCGGGCCGGATCTTCTCAGCGACTTTCTTTGTTGCTGACTCATCGTATTTCGTCTTTTTTCTTCTTCAGAGGCTAACGCCACCCTTCAGCAGCAGTTGGGCGAGGCCAACACCGCCTTGCGCCCCAAGGAGGAGGAGTGCAGCAAACTCGCCACACAGCGCGACCTGCTGGCCGCGCAGCTGGCCGAGCAGAAGGAGCTGCTCAAGAAGGCGCAGGACAAGGCCGAGAAGAAGGAGGCCGCTCTCCTGGCCGAGTTTGAGAGCGAGCGCTCCTCCTGGACTGACAGGGAGGCGATGCTGACCTCCGGCTTCCATGAGATCCAAGACATCGTCGATGGTGAGTTTCTTTTCTTCCTTTCTTCTTCGAGCTTCCGACTATAGGTCGGGCCGATTTCTGGCTCTTTCGACTCACTTCTTTCTTGTCTTGGCAGACTTCTTCCCTGGCCACTCTCAGGCGATCACTTAGGCCATCGAGGCTGATCGCGAGATGCGAAGGGCAAGCGGCACGGAGATCGCCGCCAACGCCCCCCGAACCGTTGATGAGCAGCTAATGAGCATCGAGGACCGTCTTCGTCCTGCCCATCGGCTGATACGCCGACTTCAGCGTGCTGGTGCCCAGGCGGTTGCCGCTCTGTGGCCAGACATGCCGGCCCTACGCACCGCCAGTCGGACCGCTGACTGGCTGGAGGTCGCAGCTGGCCCTCTTGAAGCTTGGAAGGGTTCCTCGGTCCGGGCCGGAGCGCGCCTGTGTGGTATCCAGGGCAGCCTAGGATGTGGAGGACGAAGGCGAGACGGAGGTGCCAGGGGTCGGAGCGGGCGACTAGCCTCAGCTTGACCGCGCCTCCAGCAACGAGCCGCGTCCAAAGAAGGCGACCGCCGCCGGAGGCGATCAAACCGAGACCGCCCAGCCGGCCGCCCCGGTGCCTGACACCGCCATCTCCTCCGATCCTCCGTTCCCAGATGCCGCCTCCTAGGCTGCCATTTTCGCCTCTGCTTTATCTGTCTTAGCGATCTTTTGGAAAACTTTGTTAAATTCGAACAGTTCCACCCGCGGGGTGTATTTTGAAATTCTACTCAAAGATTCGGCCAAGGGCCTATGTAAATATTAATCCGCGTTCTATCTTTCCTTGCTCATTGCTCTTTAGGCTTTTCCCTTTGCCGCCTTCCCTTAGTCGCCGCCTTGCCAGTCGAACAACCGCTCTGCGGACTGTTGTTGGATCAAATGCTTGGCTACTTTGGGAAGGCAAGTACTAGGCCATTTTAGAGTCTCTTTTAGCAAGTCGGATAGAAAGCGGCAAGCCGACTACCCAAGAGTCGGCTGTCCTTAATAGAAGCTAATAGAAGTGGCAAGCCGACTACTCATGAGTCGGCTTTTTGCTTCAGAAATGCTGGAAGCCGTCTTACGCTATGTTCGTGCTTTGGGTACTTAGCCATTTTTCGTGTGGGAGCCCGTTCTTCCTCACTCCTGGCCACCAAACAGTCGCTCTGCGAACTGCGGCTTTGTCAGGAGACGGATTAGGCACCGCACAGTACTTGTCTGACTGCAGGAAGTTCCTCATAGTATGAAGCGGCGAGTCCCCGGGCCGACTAGTCGGACCCAGTGCCAAGCGGCATTAATGAAGAGTAATATACTCGAAGGCATAATTCTTATCATACAGATAACAAAAGAAGGCAGTCCTCGAGCTCGTCTCGGGGGAGCCAAAGTCTTGGTACTTTAATACAAAAGGGGAGCGTGATACATACTGCATCAACTGTAAAATCTTCGGAGAAGATTTGCATTCCATGGGCGTTCTGTCTCTTTGCCGGAGTCGTCCCTCTTGCGCGCTCGGGGATTCTGGGCATTGATCAGGTAGTAGGAGTCGTTTCCCAGCACCTTGCTGCTAATGAAGGGGCCTTCCCAAGGCGCCGACAGCTTGTGCTGGCTGGCTGTTCGCTGGATCAGTCGGAGCATAAGGTCGCCCTCTTGGAAAGATCTTGGCCTGACCTTCCTGTTGTAGTATCAACGCAGACTCTGCTGGTAGATGCTGGACCGGCTGAGCGCCAACAGCCGGCCCTCTTCCAGCAGATCGACACCGTCTTGACATGGTTCTTCTGCTTCTTCCTCGATGTACATAGTGACTCGCGGGGAGTCGAACTCTATATCCGTTGGGATGACGGATTCGACGCTGTAGACGAGGAAGAAAGGTGTGAAGCCGGTTGACTTGTTTGGTGTCGTGCGGAGACTCCAGAGGACGGCCGGCAGCTCCTCAAGCCAGCAGCCGGCCGATCGCTCCAGTGGCACGACCAGTCGAGGCTTGATGCCGGATAAGATGAGGCCGTTTGCTCGCTCCACCTGACCGTTTGACTGCGGATGGGCAACGGATGCTAAGTCCAGTCCGATGCCCTGCGTCGCGCAGAAACGGGCCAAGGCGCCTTTGGCAAAATTTGTGCCATTGTCGGTGATGATGCTGTGCGGGATGCCGTATCGAGTCGTGATGTCGGCGGTGAAAGTTACTGCAGTCGGACCATTCAACTTCTTGATGGGTTTCACTTCTATCCACTTGGTGAACTTGTCCACTGCGACAAGTAGATGAGTCAAGCCACCTCGTGCCATTTTGAATGGTCCCACCATGTCCAGGCCCCAGACTGCAAAGGGCCAGGCGATGGGGATAGTCTTGAGTGCGGAAGCTGGCTAAAGTGGCTTGGAACGGAACATTTGGCACCCCTTGCACTTTTGGACTAATTCCTTGGCCTCTTCTAGGGCAGTCGGCCAGAAAAAACCATGCCGGAAGGCTTTGGCGACGAGTGCTCTTGAGGCCGCATGGTGACCGCACTCGCCTTCGTGGACGTCTCTGAGGATTGCTTGGCCTTGTTCTGCCTCGACGCAGCGTTGGTAGACGCCAGTGACGCTGTGCCTGACCAGCTCTCTGTTGACTATGGTATAAGCTGCTGCTCGGTGTTGCACTTGCCGAGCCAAGATTACATCGGTTGGCAGTTCTCTGTTTACTAGGAACTTGAGGATGGGCTGGGCCCATGTGGGTGCTGCTATTTCTTCAATTGCTACTAGTGCGACTTGGACAAGGGCGGCTGGGCTGGGAGGCGGCAGGTTGGAGTCCGCAGCCGCTTGCTGACTTGACGAAGTCCCCGGGCCTACTGGAGCAGTCCCCGGGCCGGGCTCTGGAGTCTTCGATCTTGCCACTATAGTCCCCGGGCCGGGTTCTGAAGTCCCCGGGCCGGCTTCGACTGTGTGTTTCTTGGAGTCGGATCCGACTTCTTCGGGTGGAGCTGGCACAAAGATTGAGTCTGATTCTGGTGACAGCTTGATAGAAGGCTTGAGGAGGCGCCGAAGGGCGATGCCGGATGGTATTGCTTGGCGGGTGGAGCCGATCCGTGCCAAGGCGTCTGCTTGGTCGTTGTCGTTCCTTGGCACATGGAGGAACTTGCACCCCTCGAAGTATCCACTGAGTTGCTGCACAAGGAAGCGGTAGCTCGCCATGTTTGCGTCCTTGGCGTCCCAATCGCCAGATGATTGCTGGACCACCAAATCAGAGTCGCCATAACACAGGATCCGGCGAATGCCGAGTTCTTTAGCAAGCCGGAGCCCGTGGATGAGTGCCTCATACTCGGCCATGTTGTTGGAGGCGGCGAAATGGATCTGCAACGCATATCTGAGCTTGTCACCCTTGGGGGAAGTGAGGACAACGCCGGCTCCTAGGCCAGTGTGCATCTTGGAGCCATCGAAGTGCATCCGCCAATGGGTGGAGTCGGGCGCTGGCGGCAGATACTGGGTCTTGGCCCAATCGACGAGGAAGTCGGCCAACGCTTGTGACTTGATGGCGGTGCGGGGCTCGTAGTAGATGGTGTAGGGAGCCAAGTCGATGGCCCATTTGGCCACTCAGCCGGAAGCATCTCGGCTTCTGATGATCTCGGCAAGTGGGGCTGTGCAGACCACAGTGATTGGATGCTCTTGGAAGTAAGGCTTCAATTTCTTGGCGGCAAAATGCACGCCATAGCACATCTTCTGGTAGTGGGGGTAGTTCTGCTTGGAGGCCGACAGTACCTCGCTCAGGTAATATACCGATCTCTGGACAGGTAGCGCCTTGCCTTCCTCCTTGCGCTCGACTACAATGACTGTGCTGACTGCCCGGGTGGTGGCGGCAATGTATAGGAGCATGGGCTCTTTGGGAGTCGGAGCCGCCAGCACAGGGGGAGTAGTCAGCATCTTCTTCAGTTGGAGAAAGGCCTCGTCCGCCTTGGGAGTCCACTCAAAAAAGGTTGTCTTCTACATGAGCTGGTACAAGGGGAGAGCCTTCTCGCCCAGCCGACTGATGAATCGGCTGATGGACGCCAAACAGCCGGTGAACTTTTGCACATCTAACAGTCGTCTGGGTGCTTCCATCCTCTCGATGGCCTTGATCTTCACAGGGTTGCACTCTATGCCGCGTTCGAAGACCAGGAAACCAAGTAGCTGGCCGGCTGGTACTCTGAAGACGCACTTCTCGGGGTTGAGCTTGATCTGGAATCGACACAGGTTCTCGAAAGTCTCCTTGAGGTCTTCCAACAGAGTCCCACGTTTTTCCGTCTTCACCACCACATCATCTACGTAGATGTGGGCATTTCTGCCGAGTTGCTTGAGGAGGCACTTCTGCATGCAACACTGAAAGGTGGCGCCGGCATTCCTCAAGCCGAACGTCATGGTCAGGTAGCAGAAGGCACCAAACGGCGTGATGAAGGCGGTCTTCAGTCGGTCGGCCGGGTTCAGTTTGATCTGGTGATATCCAGAGTATGCATCCAAAAAACTCAACAGCTCACATCCGTCTGTGGAGTCTATCACCTGATCGATTCTCGGCAAAGCAAATGGGCCCTTGGGGCAGGCTTTGTTGAGGCTTGTGTAGTCGATGCACATCCGCCACTGCTTATTCTTCTTCAACACCAGTACTGGGTTTGCTAGCCACTCTGGGAAAAACACTTCCATGATGAAGCTGGCCGCCAGGAGCCAGGCTATTTCTTCTCCAATGACTCTTCTCTTCTCTTCTGACAGGCGACGCAAAGGCTGCCTGACGGGTTTCACATCAGACCGGAGATGCAACTTGTGCTCGGCGAATTCCGTCGGTACACCAGGCATGTCTTTAGGGGACCATGCGAAGATGTCTCAATTCTCACGGAGGAAATCGACGAGCTCGCCTTCCTATTTGCTGTCAAGGTTTGTACCCATGACAGCGTACCTCTCTGGGTGCTCCGGGTCCAAAGGTATCTTCTTTGTTTCTCTGGCCGGCTTGAATGATCCTTCTGCTTCCGACTCCTTGGGGTCGGGCAATAACTCGGGGCTGCTTGTTGGCCATCGCCACGACCCGATCAAGAAGCCGTTTCTCAGCCGCGATCACCAAGGACTCGGCCAGCCGACTGCTCTCGGCCGCGCAAGCAGACGACTTTCTGTAGTCGCCGGCTACGGTTAGGATTCCCTTGGAACTCGGCATCTTCATCTTGAGGTAGGCATAGTGGGGGACTGCCATGAACTTGGCCAACACTGGTCGGCCAAGCAACGCATGGTACGGGCTTTCAAGGTCCACCACCTCAAACCAAATTGGCTCTCGGCGGAAATGATCTTTGTCCCCAAAGAGGACGTCTATCAGAATCTTGCCGATTGGTGAGCAGGAAAGGCTAGGGACAATGCCATGGAACACAGTTCGGCTGCTTTGAAGCTGTCTTCGCTTGATTCCTAACTTCTCCATCGTATCCTTGTACAGGATGTTGATACTGCTACCTCCGTCTATCAACACTCGTGAGAAGCGAGCGGCCCGCCTATCTGTGGCAAGTGTGGCGCCTAAGACCAAAGCGTAGGAGCCTGGACTCGGCATCACCTCTGGGTGATCGGCTCTACTCCAACTGATGGGCCTTTCGGACCAGTGCATGAATTCTAGGGAGCTTGACGCGACTGCATTCACTTCTTGCTGCTGTTGGCGCCTGCTGCGCCGATTGTCTGCCACACTGGTGAACACCACATAGGCCCCGTGTTCATCTGGAAACTCGTCTTGTATCGCGCCGACTGGCCTGACAGCCGGCTGCTAGGGCGGCTGTGGTGGAGGCGGCCCAGCAGGCGGGGGAGGGAGTAGGCCGTCTCCCTTGGCGATTCTGGTCAACCAGTGGCATTTCTGGGTGGTGTGGTTTGATGGCTTCACGCCGCTGTGGAACTTGCAGGGGCCATCCAGGGTCTGCTCGTAGCAGAAAGCCGGCAACCAGTTGGACTTGCCGCCCCTCTACCGCGTCGCCGGAGGCGGTCCCTCCGGCTGTTGGTCTTCGACTGTCGCCACTTGCCGGCTGTTGGAGGCTGGCTGCGGGGCCTTGCGCTTGTGGTCGTTCTACTGTTGCCGCCGACTAGGGTCCCCAGCCGAAGTTCTTGGAGCCTGAGGAGCGACTTTGCCAGTCGCGCTGACTTGAATCTTCGCCTTCATGGAGGAGTCGGCCGTGGCATACTTGTCTGCTGTGATCAGCAGTTCATCGAGGGTCTTTGGCTTGTCGCAGAGAAGCTTGTGCTGGAGGAGGGTGCCTTCTCTGCACCCGGCAGTAAAGTACTCGATAGCCTGCACTTGGTGCACGCCTTCGCAGGAGTTCCATAGCTCGCCCCAGCGCGTGAGGTAGTCGTGAGTGGATTCGTTGGGGCCTTGCACGCACAAGGAGAGTTGGCGAGGCTTGGGAGGTCTCTTGTACGTGCTTGTGAAGTTGCGGACGAAGGCCTCGGTGAAGTCGACCCAGCTGTTGATGCTGCGAGGCTTTAGACTGTTCAACCAGGTTCGGGCCGAGCCCTGGAGCATGAGTGGGACATATCTTACGACAACACGCTTGTTGCCATTCTCTATATTGATGGCGGTGGAGTAATCGATCAGCCAGTCCTCCGGCTTCATGGTGCCGGTATATTTGGGTGTGTCTCGGGGGAGCATGAACCCCTTGGGGAAGGGCTCATCTCGGATGCGGGGTCCAAAGCAGGGAGGACCCAACTCGTCTTCTTCTTCCAGCGCCAAGGATCGGTGGGATCGGTCGATCTGGTGGCGGGCATCATTCTCTCCGACTCCCTCTCGGCGGCCAAGACGGTCGCCGAGAGTTGGATGTTCCACGGGCGGCGGGGAGACTCGCCTTTCTCTGCGAGGAGGGGGAGGCAGATAGTCGTCCCGCCGTTCCACCGCTTTGGGGCGGCCGTCTTGGTCGCGCTCGATGGTAATGCGAGTCCAACTGTGGCTAGCAGCCGGCTCCTTTTCCTTCTTCCCGCGGGCCCCGCCAATCGGCGTCCGGGATGTCGCACCTTGGTCTCGGCGGGGTGGCGGGTCGTCATTTTGTCGCTGCGGCGCCTCTGCGCGGCAGCCGGCTTCGTTCTGCGCGGCAACCGCGTCGAGGAGCTGCTGAACTTGCTCCGTCATCATGCGGCGCTCTTCGCCCTCGAAGTTGTCGAGCTCGTCTGCCGCCGCCTGGGCGGAACGGATGTTCTCCGCAGGCATGGCATACACAGGGCGATCAGCCCCGAACAGATTGGCGATTGCCGCGCCGCATTGTCGGACCGCGCCTAGGCGGCTAGGCCCAGTCGGAGCCGGCGAGCCGCCCACGGCGCGATCCATCTCGCGCTGGTAGGCTTCTGACAAGCACCTCATGCTTGCCAGCTTCTTAGCACCCTCGATAAGTTGAAGGCGGCGTGCCTCCAGCGTCTCGGCGTCGGCGTCTCCCGGAATCGGCGCAGTGAGGTCTCGCAGAGCCGCGTCGAGCGAGTCGTGCGCTCCCTCACCGGAATGCTCACCGTGATCGAGGACGAGAACCTCCGTGACGGTGCTCCCGCCGCCCCCCTCACAAGGGAGCGGCTCGTCGTAGACCACCACGTTGGTGGGAAATGCATCGAGCGACGCCGTGTCAGAGTCGACCAGCATCGGGTCGGTGGATCCTATGGATTCCACGTCCACGGCAGGCTTGCCGGCGACGTGGAGTTAGTCGAGGAGACCCGCGAGGATGCTCTCGGGGCCGCTCGTGCCTGTGTCGGACGCAGGCTCGTCGGAGAGGCGAACCTCACCGATAAGCTCGGCGAGGCTGCTGGCCGCGCAGGCGATATCAGCGCCGCGCAGCGCGTCGGCGCAAACTCCATCTGGCGTGCCGGGCTGGCTGCGCTCGCTAGGGAGGAAAAGGGTTCCCGTCCAGAGCAGGTCTCCGGACGACGGTGCACCTCGCCCCACGGTGGGTGCCAAATGTCGGGGGTTGGGTACGACATATGCCAAAGGGTGGCTTATCATGGTGGGAGCGAGTAGAACATAGCCGGTGCCCGGAAGCGGGATGAGGCGAAGACATGCACGCCGGCAGAACTTACCCAGCTTCAGGGCTCTCTGAGGAGATAACACCCCTACTGCTGCTCTGCGGGGTCTCCGCATGGTCACTATGGCAAAGTGGTTACAATGGTGCTCCTGGAGCTGTTTCTGGTGGTAGGAGAGGGCAAGGCTAGCTCTCTCTTTCCTGTGATCTAAGGTCTTTTCCTATCTAGGTCCGAACCCTTTGCATGGGCTTCCCGAGGGGTTTATATAGGCCTACCCCCAGGGGTACAAGTGTAATCCGGCTGGGCGCGGGTCCCAGCCGTCTGTCTCCCAGGCCGTCGTCCTCCCTGCTGACTTCTGGGGCCCGCCGACTGGCAGGCCCCGCGGACAGGCCTGATACTGTAGCGGTACTCTGGATGATGCTGGCTTGGTCACGTAGTCATGGCAACAGCGCCGCCGTCTGGCATGCGTTCACTGTCGCCATTCCCCATCTTGTCTGGTTAATGGCGGGCGGGGCCCGTGGGAGAGGGGTCGGCCGACTCCAGGGGGCTGACTCCCATGGTCCGTCTTCAGGGCGCTCGTGCCGTCTTCTGTCTACCCACTGACAGGCGGCCCCACCGTCCTTGGGTCGTACAGGCAAGCGTCGTGGGCACAGTGCGCCGCCCACTGTGGCTGAGGTCAGGGCAGGCATGGCAACAGTGCCACGCCTCACCGGAGATCTTCAGCGATACGGCTTACTGTAGCCATGTCGACCCCTTGTAAGCAGGGGGGGCGGCCATGCCTTGGCCGTACCCTGCCTCGTCCTTTGAGACGAGGGTGGAGTCACGGGCCGACTCTCCATAGCCGGCCTCCCTGGAAGTCGCCGGCCATGAGTCGGCTTATCTTGGAGTCGCCGTCTGGGACTCGGCATATCTTGGAGTCGCGCTGGGACTCGGCATATCTTGGAGTCGCCGTCTGGGACTCGGCATATCTTGGAGTCACCATCTGGGACTCGACATATCTTGGAGTTGCCGCCGGGACTTGGCCTAGGCGGCACTACTGATCCCAATGTCTTGAAAGGCTCTGGGGCTCGGGTCGGCCTACCCGTGTCCCATTACTCCGACACCTGATGGGGAGGGTTCCGGCTCGCCATCCATTGACTCTGTCGCTGCCGCTACCTCTTCATCGACCTCTCTCTGTGCCACTAGTGCGGCGCTAACCACCTGATTCGTTGCCGCTAGGTACAGTAGCAATGGTTCTTGTGGTTTGGGCGCTGATACGTCTCCAACGTATCTATAATTTATGAAGCATTCATGCTATATTATTATCTGTTTTGAATGTTTATGGGCTTTATTATACACTTTTATATTACTTTCAGGACTAACCTATTAACCGGAGGCCCAGCCCATATTGCTGTTTTATTGCCTATTTCAGTGTTTCGAAGAAAAGGAATATCAAATGGAGTCCAAACGGAATGAAACCTTCGGGAGTGTTATTTTTGGAACGGAAGCAACCCAGGGAACTTGGAGTGCAAGCCAGGGAAGCTTCAAGGAGGCCACGAGATAGGGGGCGCGCCCACCCCCCTGGGCGCGCCCTCCACCCTTGTGGGCCCCTCAAGGCTCCCCCGACCGACTTATTTCACCTATATATTCCCATATACCCTAAAACCATCGAAGAACAAGATAGATCGGGAGTTCCGCCGCCGCAAGTCTCTGTAGCTACCAAAAACCTCTCGGGAGACCGTTCCGGCACCCTGCCGGAGGGGGAATCCCTCACCGGTGGCCATCTTCATCATCCCGGCGCTATCCATGACGAGGATGGAGTAGTTCACCCTCGGGGCTGAGGGTATGTACAAGTAGCTATGTTTTTGATCTCTCTCTCTCTCTCTCTATATATATATATATATATATATATATATATATATATATATATATATATATATATCGTGTTCTCTCTATGGCACGATCTTGATGTATCGCGAGCTTTGCTATTATAGTTGGATCTTATGATGTTTCTCCCCCTCTACTCTCTTGTGATGAATTGAGTTTTCCCTTTGAAGTTATCTTGTCGGATTGAGTCTTTAAGGATTTGAGAACACTTGATGTATGTCTTGCCGTGATTATCTGTGGTGACAATGGGATATCACGTGATCCACTTGATGTATGTTTTGGTGATCAACTTGCGGGTTCCGCCCATGAACCTATGCATAGGGGTTGGCACACGTTTTCGTCTTGACTCTCCGGTAGAAACTTTGGGGCACTCTTTGAAGTACTTTGTGTTGGTTGAATAGATGAATCTGAGATTGTGTGATGCATATCGTATAATCATGCCCATGGATACTTGAGGTGACAATGGAGTATCTAGGTGACATTAGGGTTTTGGTTGATTTGTGTCTTAATGTGTTATGCTAGTATGAACTCTATGATAGATTGAACGGAAATAATAGCTCCATGCTATTTTACTACGGACTCTTGAATAGATCGAGGAGAAAGGATAACTTTGAGGTGGTTTCGTACCCTACCATAATCTCTTCATTTGTTCTCCGCTATTAGTGGCTTTGGGGTGACTCTTTGTTACATGTTGAGGGATAGTTATATGATCCAATTATGTTATTATTGTTGAGAGAACTTGCACTAGTGAAAGTATGAACCCTATGCCTTGTTTCCTATCATTGCAATACCATTTACGCTCACTTTTACCACTAGTTACCTTGCTGTTTTTATAATTTTAGATTACAAAAACCTATATCTACCATCCATATTGCACTTGTATCACCATCTCTTCGCCGAACTAGTGCACCTATACAAATTACCATTGTATTGGGTGTGTTGGGGACACAAGAGACTCTTTGTTATTTGGTTGCAGGGTTGCTTGAGAGAGACCATCTTCATCCTACGCCTCCCACGGATTGATGAACCTTAGGTCATCCACTTGAGGGAAATTTGCTACTGTCCTACAAACCTCTGCACTTGGAGGCTCAACAACGTCTACAAGGAGAAGGTTGCGTAGTAGACATCAAGCTCTTTTCTGGCGCCGTTGCCGAGGACGCTAGGTAAGCGGCACTCACACCCCGTCAACTAAGCTCTTTTCTGGCGCCGTTGCCGGGGAGGTGAGTGCTTGAAGGTATATCTTTAGATCTTGCAATCGAATCTTTTTGTTTCTTGTTTTATCACTAGTTTAGTTTATAAAATAAAACTACAAAAAAATGGAGTTAAGTTTGTCTCATACGCTTCATCTTTTTAATATCTTTCGTAAGTATGATGAAAAGGAAAGTTGTGCTAAAGTACTAGAAGAAGAATGCATTAAAATGTTTAGTACTAGATCTTTGTGTGATGAGCATGATTGCAATGTTGTTAGTATGAATTCCTTGAATATCCATGATGCTAATGATATGCAAAGCTACAAGCTTGGGGAAGCTATGTTTGATGAAGGTGATATTTTTAGTCCCCCAAGTTTCGATGAGCAAATTTATTATGATGAAAGCATGTGAGGGAGTTCCGGACTAGGGGGTGTCCGGATAGCCGAACTATCATCATCGGCCGGACTCCAAGACTATGAAGATACAAGAATGAAGACTTCGTCCCGTGTCCGGATGGGACTTCCCTTGGCGTGGAAGGCAAGCTTGCGATACGGATATGTAGATTTCCTACCTTTGTAACCGACCCTGTGTAACCCTAGCCCTCTCTGGTGTCTATATAAACCGGATGGCTGTAGTCCATAGGACGAACAACAATCATACCATAGGCTAGCTTCTAGGGTTTAGCCTCCTCGATCTCATGGTAGATCCACTCTTGTAACACACATCATCAATATTAAACAAGCAGGACGTAGGGTTTTACCTCCATCAAGAGGGCCCGAACCTGGGTAAAACATTGTGTCCCTTGTCTCCTGTTACCATCCGCCTAGACGCACAGTTCGGGACCCCATACCCGAGATCCGCCGGTTTTGACACCGACATTGGTGCTTTCATTGAGAGTTACTTTGTGTCGTCACCGATAGGCTCGATGGCTTCTTCAATCATCATCAATGACGCAGTCCAGGGCGAGGCCTTCCTCCCCGGACAAATCTTCGTATTCGGTGGCTTTGCACTGCGGGCCAATTCGCTTGGCCAACTGGAACAGATCGAAAGCTACGCCCCTGGCCGTCAGGTCAGATTTGGAAGTTTGAACTTCACGGCTGACATCGGCTGGGACTTGATCCTCGATGGATTCGAGCCACAGCCGCTCATGCCGCACTGCCGCAGCGAGCATGATTTAGCTCTGCAGCCGGACAGTACCCTGGAAGCCGCACTCAAAACCGCTCCGATCTTCAATTTGGAGCCAGCTGCGCAGATCGAGGACGGATGCCTAGACACCGCCTCGGGGGCTGCAACCTCTACGACAATAGAGCCGAACACTAATTTTGTCCCTCATAAAGCTCGTGACTCCGAGGCGCCAGACTCCTCGCCGGACTCCGAACCTCCCGCGCCCCCCCGATCGAATCTGATTGGGTGCCGATCATGGAGTTCACCGCGGCGGACATCTTTCAACACTCACCTTTTGGCGACATCTTGAGTTCGCTAAAGTATCTCTCGTTATCAGGAGAGCCCTGGCCGGACTGCGGTCAGGACGGTTGGGATGCGGACGGCGAAGAAATTCAAAGCCCACCCACCACCCACTTGGTAGCTGCTGTCGACGATTTAATCGACATGCTAGACTACGACTCCGAGGACATCGACGGTATGGACGACAACGCCGGAGACGACCAAGAACCAGCGCCTACTGGGCACTAGACAGCCACCTCATCATATGACATATACATGGTGGATATCCCAAAAGATGGGAATGGTGAAGGAACAGAGGAGGACGACCCCTCCAAAAAGCAGCCCAAGCGCCGGCGTCAGCGGCGCCGCTCTAAATCCCGCCACAGCAAGAATGAAGACTCCGGCACCGGAGACAATAATACACCGGACAGTGCCGAAGACAACCCACTCCAGCAAGATGCAGCGCAGTAGGACGGAGACGCCAGCCCTTATGAAGGAGCGGCAGAAGAAGAGGCAGAGGATTATACGCCTCCCTCCGGAGACGAAGCGAGCCTCGACGATGACGAATTCGTCGTGCCTGAACAAGAGCGTTTTAAACGTAGGCTTATGGCTACGGCAAACAGCCTTAAGAAAAAGCAACAACAGCTTAGAGCTGATCAGGATCTGCTAGCCGACAGATGGACTGAAGTCCTCGCGGCCGAAAAGCATGAGCTCGAACGCCCCTCCAAAAGCTACCCTAAACGCAAGCTGCTCCCACGATTAGAGGAGGAGGCTTACGAACCCGCATCACCAGGAGACAATAGGGCTGACCGACCACCCCGTGGTCGCGACAGAGAGGCCTCTAGGCCCTTCACTAGAACCGTACCCCAGCATCGCTCAAAAAGCACATGGCCACAGGGGAACGCTCCGGACTTGCGAGATATATTGGAGGACAAGGCAAGACAATCAAGATCGATCTATGGATCGCGTGGGCGCCCCACGGTATGTGATGAAAACCGTCGCGCCGGACACAGTAAGTCTGGCCGGGCTGAACGAAACAGACAAAGCTCTTTTGAGCTCCGTCGTGATATCGCCCAGTACAGAGGCGCCGCACACCCGCTATGCTTCACAGACGAAGTAATGGATCATCAAATCCCCGAAGGGTTTAAACCCGTCAATATTGAATCCTATGATGGCACAACAGACCCCGCGGTTTGGATCGAAGACTATCTCCTTCACATCCACATGGCCCGCGGTGATGATCTTCACGCCATCAAATACCTCCCCCTCAAGCTTAAAGGACCAGCCCGACATTGGCTCAATAGCTAGCCAGCAGAGTCAAGTGGGAGTTGGGAGGACCTGGAAGCCGCATTCCTCGATAACTTCCAGGGCACTTATGTGTGACCACCAGACGCTGATGACCTAAGCCACATAATTCAGCAGCCAGACGAATCGGCCAGACATTCTGGACACGGTTCTTAACCAAGAAAAACCAAATCGTCGACTGTTCGGATGCGGAGGCCCTCGCGGCCTTCAAGCATAACATCCGCGACGAGTGGCTTGCCCGGCACCTGGGACAGGAAAAGCCGAAATCCATGGCAGCCCTCACATCACTCATGACCCGCTTCTGCGCGGGTGAGGACAGCTGGCTAGCACGCAGCAACAACCTCAGCAAAAATTCTGGCAGTCTGGACTTCAAGGACCGAAATGGCAGGCCGCGTCGTAACAAAAACAAACGCCGCATTAACGGCGACAATATTGAGGATACGGCAGTCAATGCCGGATTCAGAGGCTCTAAACCCGGTCAGTGGAAAAAGCCATTCAAAAGAACTACTCCGGGTCCGTCCAATTTGGACCGAATACTCGACCGCTTGTGCCAGATACACGGCACCCCCGAAAAGCCAGCTAACCACACCAACAGGGACTATTGGGTATTCAAGCAGGCAGGCAAGTTAATTGCCGAAAACAACGACAAGGGGCTGCATAGCGATGACGAGGACGAGACCCAACCGCCGAACAATAGAGGACAGAAGGGTTTCCCCCCACAGGTGTGGACGGTGAACATGATATACGCAACGCACATACCCAAAAGGGAGCGGAAGCGTGCACTCAGGGATGTCTACGCGATGGAGCCAGTTGCCCCAAAGTTCAATCCATGGTCCTCCTGCCTGATCACTTTTGACCGAAGGGACCACCCCACCAGCATCCGCCACGGCGGATTCGCCGCACTGGTCTTAGACTCAATCGTCGATGGATTTCACCTAACCAGAGTCCTGATGGACGGCGGCAACAGCCTGAACCTGCTTTACCAGGATACAGTGTGCAAAATGGGCATAGACCCCTCAAGGATTAAACCTACCAAAACAACCTTTAAAGGCGTCATACCAGGTGTAGAAGCCAATTGTACAGGCTCAATTACACTGGAAGTGGTCGTCGGATCCCCGGATAACTTCCGAAGCGAGGAGTTAATCTTCGACATAGTCCCGTTCCGCAGCGGCTATCATGCCTTGCTCGGACGTACCGCGTTTGCAAAGTTCAATGCGGTGCCACACTACGCATACCTCAAGCTCAAGATGCCAGGCCCTCGAGGAGTCATCACGGTCAACAGAAACACTGAACGTTCTCTCCGCACGGAGGAACATACAGCGGCTCTCGCGGCAGATGTGCAATGCAGCCTCTTAAGGCAATTCTCGAGTCCGGCCGTTAAGCGGCCAGACACAGCTAAGCGCGCCCGGAGTAACTTACAACAAGACCACCTGGCACGTTCCGAGCACGCGTAGCAGTGCGGCCCCAACCCCAGCTCCTGCGACACGTCAAAGCAGGTCCTTCGCGTACAGCATTACGCTCTGAAGATACCATGGGCATGGGGAGAGGGGCACGACCACGATAAACCCAGACTGCGGCTCAACCACACCAGGGGCTCTCAAGTGTGTCGTTCTTTTTTCTTTTCTTTTTACCTTTTATTTTTTACCAACAGGACTCCGTTTGTCAGAGGCCCTGTCCGGCAGCAGACCTGCCGAACCCACGATGCAACAGCCAGGGAAGGATAAAGGCTACAACGAATATACAGGTGGTCTCCATTACGAGCATTTTTATACACCAATCTGCAGCCTACCCCTGGAGGGGGACATGTTTAACAGTCCCATCCCTTGCTTATCACACTATTTGTATCGTTCTGCATTCGTAGCAGCACTTATTGAATAAAACAATGCAGCACCTTTTTGCTTATAATTGCATTTCTTTTTCATACATATGTTCATTCATGACATGTTGCATCCGTACACTTTGGTACGGCTAATATACACCAGGGGCTTATGTTTCCCACATTATGGTGTGATGAGTCCGAACACTTTCACAAGTGTGGCACCCCAAACTTATAGCACTATATGCATCGGCTCCGAATCATGTCTTGGGTCAATAGTTGGGTTTGCCCGGCTCCCATGTTTTGGTACCTTACGTTCCGTTATATCGGCTAAGGTAGCACTGGGAGAACCACTGCGATTGCGCCCCAGTTGAGCTGGGTTAACGCCTTAGTGGAGAAAGCTAAAACTGATCGTCATGATGAGGCGAGAGCCGGTCGCTGTTCGAGAGGTTTTTTGCGAGTCCTTAAAGACTTATGCCGCTTAGAGCGAGGAGCCGGATACTGTCCGGCCAAGGCGTGGATAGCGCCCCAAATTCGGCCTTCCGAAGACTAGGGGCTTTGCCGAAATTTAAAATTATAGAATTCTATGGCTAAGTGAGAGTGTTCAAGCATTATAAGTCCGGTTGCCTTGTTCGCTGTGTTGAGCGCCTCCCTAGATGGACCCAAAAATGGGAACAAAAGAGCTCAAGTTTATCCCGAACACCCCAGCACTCGTGGCATGGGGGATGAAGCCGACGACTTGCCATCTCTCAGATTTGATAAATAGCCACACAGAAGGTAATATTTTAAATTAACAAGCGTTGCTTAGCGCATATGAACTAAGTTTTCAGCGCACAGGATAACAAAATGCGAGTCTACTCAAATATTACATCTTTGGAGCACTCACCCGCAATAGTGCGGGCGCCCTTCATCACACTCTTATAATACATCTCGGGCGTGCGATGCTCCTTGCCCTCTGGTGGCGGGTCCGTCACAAGCTTCTGGGCATCCATCTTGCCTGAGTGCACCTTTGCGCTGGCAAGGGCCCGACGGGCACCCTCAATACAAGCGGAATGCTTGATAACTTCAACCCACGGGCATGCATCCACCAGCCGCCGCACCAGGCCGAAGTAGCTCCCAGGCATGGCCTCCTTAGGCCACAGCCGAACTATGAGGCCCTTCCTGGCCTGTTCGGCCGCCTTGTGGAGCTCGACCAGCTGCTTCAGCTGGTCGCTAAGAGGCACCGGATGTCCGGCCTCAGCATACTGAGACCAGAAGACCTTCTCCGTCGAGCTCCCCTCCTCGGCCCGGTAGAATGCGGCAGCATCGGACACACTGCGAGGAAGATCTGCGAACGCTCCTGGAGAGCTCCGAATTCGGGTAAGCAACAGGTAATTAACACTCACATGCTTACTTTGCATGAAAAATGCCTTACCCACTGCTATTTTCTTCACCGCCTCAATCTCCTGGAGGGCCTTGTAGGCTTCGGCCTTAGCGGCTTTGGCACTCTCAAGAGCCGTTGCAAGCTCAGACTCTCGAGTCTTTGAGTCATGCTCCAAGCTCTCATGTTTTTTCACGAGATCCTAGAGCTCTTGCTGTACCTCCGCCACCCGCGCCTCCTGCTTCTCTCGCTCGATGCGCTCCGCTGCCGCATTGCGTTCGTCCGCGGCCACCGCCTCCTTCAGGGTCGCCACCTCGTTAGTGGCCCCTACAATACGCACGTTATCCTTGTCATTTTTCTTGCAACCAAATCCTTTTCTGTAAGGTACAATTTTCATAAGGTATTACTCACCTTCTTTTTCCTCGAGCTGGTTCTTGGCATGGCCGAGCTCGTTCTTGGACCGCTCGAGGTTTTCCTTCAATGTATTGACCTCCGCAGTCAGTGCAGCGGAGGTCAGCAGCACAGCCTGCAATCCCATATTGACATATTTTTTATGACTCTTGCGTTTATCTTTCTAAAGATCCTCAGTCCGGCTTTTCTTTCCGAACACCGAACCGGGCATCAGGGGCTACTGTCTATGCGGTACCATTTTACATATATTGAAATTCTTACCTCAAAGCCTGTTAGAAGGCTGCTGCAGGCTTCGGTCAGCCTGCTCTTGGCGAGCTGAACCTTCTGAATCACCGCACTCATAACAGTGCGATGTTCCTCTTCGATGGAGGCGCCGTTGAGCGCCTCCAGAAAATTATCCGGCACCTCCGGTTGGACGGAGGCAGCCGGCGTCGCGGTCTTGCCCTTCTTACGAAGGGGTCGCCCACTGGACTCCGGAGCCACTGTGGCCTCCGGGGTCGAGTCCGGTGCAAAGTCCGGGAGGGTGTCCTGTGACACCTCCGGGGCCTCCTCCTCCTGGTGGGTCCCTTCCTAGGATCCCACCTCGGCATCGTCCACGGCACGGGGGGTGGAGGCAGTCGAAAGGGAATCCATATCCGACGCACCCAAGGACCCGCTCGACGAAACGGGAAGATCATCCTTGGGAGGACTGCAGGGTTGTATGCGGCATTAGAAAGACATTATGTGGTGAAAAGAAAAAACCTTGAAGTTATTCGGGAGTCCGGATACTTACGATCTCGCCAGGGGCTTGGCCCTTGGAGGCCAGTCCTCGTCGTCGTCACTGGCGTTGGCGGAGCAGTCCGGGGGAAGAGTTTTTACCTTCTTGGACCCTTCGGCCTCCCTTGTTGGGGAGGCCTTCCTTTTCTTCCCTCCCCCCGCTAGGGGAGAGGCTTTCTTCTTCTCCTCCTCGCCTTGGTGGGAGGAGTCGGCCTCGGATTCATCATCCGATGGCACCTAAAAATGGGAACTCTTCTGAGTCCCCGTAGCCTTCTTCTTGGCCTTCTTCTCCGGCACCACGTGGGGTGCCAGAGCCAGCAGCCCCGTTAGGCGGGCGTCCGCTGGGTCCTCTGGCAATGGGGCCGGACAGATAGTCCGTTTGGCCTTCGCGAGCCAGTCCTGTCAAAGGTAAAGGGAGTTTAGATCCCGCATAGAGTCAAACTATGAAAAACAAGTGGCAAAATCACTTACCTCGTCAGCTGGACGCTGCGAGCGGAATCCGCGATCTTCGGTAGCGGATGCGGGAGCCTCGGCACCCTTGAACAACACCTTCCAGTCATCTTCGTACGTAGTGTCGAAGAGCCCGCTCAGGGTCTGGTGGTGCGCCGGATCGAACTCCCACATGTTGAAACCCCGTTGTTGGCACGGGAGAATCCGGCGGATGAGCATGACCTGGACTACGTTGACAAGCTTGAGCTTCTTGTCCACCAGCTTCTGGATACAGGCTTGGAGTCCGGTCAGCTCCTCCGAATCCCCCCAGATCCGGCCACTCTCTTTCCAGGAGGTGAGCCATGTAGGGATGCCAGATCTGAATTCAGGGGCCGCCGCCCAATCGGCGTCACGCGGCTCGGTGATGTAGAACAACCCCTATTGCCACCCCTTGATGGTTTCCACGAAAGTGCCCTCCAGCCACGTAACATGGGACATCTTGCCCACCATGGCGCCTCTGCACTCCGCTTGGCTGCCCTTCACAACCTTCGGCTTGACACTGAAGGTCTTGAGCCACAAGCCGAAGTGGGGCTGGATGCAGAGGAAGGCCTCGCACACGACGATAAACGCCGATATGTTGAGGATGAAATTCGGGGCCAGATCATGGAAATCCAGGCCGTAGTAGAACATGAGCCCCCAGACGAAGGGATGAAGTGGGAAGCCCAGTCCGCGGAGGAAATGGGGAAGAAACACTACCCTCTCATGGGGCCTGGGGGTGGGGATGAGCTCTCCCTCGTTGGGGAGCCGGTGCGCGATGTCGCTGGACAAGTATCCGGCGTCGCGCAGCTTCTGGATCTGCCCCTCCGTGACGGAGGAGGCCATCCACTTGCCTCCCGCTCCGGACATAGTTGGAGAAGGTTGAGGTGAGAAGTGCGGACTTGGGCGCTGGAGCTCGAGTTCGCGGAGATGGATAAGCCAAGGAGGAAGAAGGCGTAGGTAAAAGGGTTGGATCTTTATCCCCTTATATGGGCGGACAGAAACATGCGTCCCCACCGGCCTGGTAAAACTCGCTTATCTCCCAAGCGTCACAATCAATAGCGCGGTTGGGTTGCCCACGTCCGTATTGATGGGAATCCCGGAATAAGGGGAACACGATCTCTGCTTCGACAAGACGTGCCAAGGAAACCGCTTCGCTAAACGCGCTGAGGTGGAACAATAAAAACAATTTGAGTAAAGGCTTGGAAGTGGTGTGACGTCACGCCGCAGAATACTTCAGCAGATTGATCTTGTGTAATATTATTCTCTCTACGGTGGTACGTGGAATTTATTTTTGCAGAGCCGGACACTATCCTGGTGTTCACGATCTTCTATAAATTATTCAGTGGAGGAACCCGCCTTGCAATGCCGAAGACAATATGCGCGCCGGACTCGTCGTCATTGAAGCCTGGTTCAGGGACTACTGAGGGAGTTGCGGACTAGGGGGTGTCCGGATAGTCGAACTATCATCATCGGCCGGACTCCCAGACTATGAAGATACAAGATTGAAGACTTCGTCCCGTGTCCGGATGGGACTTTCCTTAGCGTGGAAGGCAAGCTTGGCGATACGGATATGTAGATTTCCTACCTTTGTAACCGACTCTGTGTAACCCTAGCCCTCTCCGGTGTCTATATAAACTGGATGGCTGTAGTCCATAGGACGAACAACAATCATACCATAGGCTAGCTTCTAGGGTTTAGCCTCCTCGATCTCGTGGTAGATCCACTCTTGTAACACACATCATCAATATTAATCAAGCAGGACGTAGGGTTTTACCTCCATCAAGAGGGCCCGAACCTGGGTAAAACATCGTGTCCCTTGTCTCCTGTTACCATCCGCCTAGACGCACAGTTCGGGACCCCCTACCCGAGATCCACCGGTTTTGACACCGACAGCATGCCTCCTATTTATGATGATTATATTGATGAAAGTGTGTTTGGAAGAGTGTCAACTTTAGGAAGTAATGATCCCACTATTTTGGAGGATGTTGAATATTATTGTGATAATTATGAAAGTGGATTTGGAGAGGTCATGACTTTATTTAGTGAGGAATCCACTATTTCGGAAGAGGTTCCAATTGATTATGAGAACAAAGTTGCTATCTATATGATTATTGTGATGACTTGTATGCTATTAAGAATAATGATAACCATGAAACTTGTCATCATGATTTTAGTTTTCAATTGGATTATGCCTCACATGATAATTATTTTGTTGAGTTTGCTCCCACTATTATTCATGAGAAGAATTTTGCTAATGTGGAGAGTAGTAAATTTTCTATGCAAGTAGATCATGAAAAGAATGCTTTATGTGATGGTTATATTGTTGAATTCATTCATGATGCTACTGAAAATTATTATGAGGGAGGAATATATGCTTGTAGTAATTGCAATAATGTCAAGTTTCCCCTCTACGTGTTGAAAATCTTGAAGCTATGCTTGTTTTACCTTCCTATGCTAGTTGATTATTATTCCCATAAATTGTTTGTTCACAAAATCCCTATGCATAGGAAGTGTGTTAGGCTTAAATGTGCTAGTCATATGCTTCATGATGCTCCCATTATGTTTCAATTATTATATTTTATGTGAGCATCATTGTCATCATCATGCCTAGCTAGAAAGGCATTAAAGAAAAGCGCTTGTTGGGAGACAACCCAATATTTACCCTTACTGTTTTAGTGTGTCCACATGATTATGCTACTGTAGCAATCATGTTTTATAGCTTTTGTTTCAATAAAGTGCCAAGTAAGACCTTTATGATAGCTTACTATGATAGTTGTGTTGATCCTGCTGAAAATCTGAAACTTCTGCACCCAGTAAATTAGTTTTGATAATTCACAATAACGTGCTTCTGATCTTATTCTTTTTGATCTGGATCGGTAGACAAATTTCTTTGGACTTCCTAATTTGGTAGGATTTGTGTAGTTACAGAAGTATACGTTTGATACCGATTACTACAGACTGTTCTGTTTTTGTCAGATTCTGTTTTCTTTGTGTTGTTTGCTCTTTTTGATGAATCTATGAGTAGTATCGGAGGGTATGAACCATAGATAAGTTGGAGTACAGTAGATATTACACCAATATGAATTTATAATGAGTTCATTACAGTAACCAAGTGGTGGTTTTATTTTCTTATACTAACGGAGCTTACGAGTTTTCTGTTGAGTTTTGTGATGTGAAGTTTTCAAGTTTTGGGTAAAGATTCGATGGACTATGGAATAATGAGTGGCAAGATCCTAATCTTGGGGATTCCCAAGGCACTCCAAGGTAATATTCAAGGACAACCAAGAGCCTAAGATTGGGGATGCCCCGGAAGGCATCCCCTCTTTCGTCTTCGTCTATCGGTAACTTTACTTGGAGCTATATTTTTATTCGCCACATGATATGTGTTTTGCTTGGAGCGTCATTTTCTTTTGTTAGTATTTTCTTGCTGTTATTCAGAATAATTTTTTTCATCTTTATTTTCAATAAAAATGTCAAGGATAGCCTTTGCCATGCTTATTTTGCTAGTATACATGTTGCTGTTTGAAAACAGAAAGTTTACCGCTGTTGCAAAAATTTCCCTAGAAAAGTCAGAGAATGTGATAATGTTGAAACTTTTTGCATAATGAGCTATGATAAATCTTCTACAGATTAGTATTTTTCTCATAATTTTTGGAGTTAGGGAAGTATGATGAATCTTGCATTCTTTACAGACTATACTGTTTTGCCAGATTGCTGTTATGTTTGCATTGTTTGCATATGTTTGCTTGTTTAATGATTCTATTTGAGGATAGGAGTATTAAATATGCAGAGAAATTTAGTATGCAATGTTGAATAATAATTTTAGTGATTTGTTACAGTAGAAAATGATAAGGTTTTTGCATTGGTTTATACTAACCTATCTCACGAGTTCTTGTTGAGTTTGGTGTGGATGAAGCTTTTGATAAAAAGAGAAACCATTATATGAGAGGAATTAAGGAGACACAAAAGCTCAAGCTTGGGGATTACCAAGGCACCCCAAGATAATATTCCAAGAAGTCTCAAGCATCTAAGAATGGGGATGCCCTGTTAGGCATCCCACCTTTCTTCCTCAATAACTATCGGTTAGTATCGGTTGAGCCTAAGTTTTTGCTTCTTCACATGAGTTGTGCTATCCTTGCAATGTCATTTTATTTTGTTTTGCTTGCTGCTTGATTAGAATAACAAGATCTGAAATTCTTAAATGAGAGAGAGTCTTCACATAGTTACATAATTATTTAGGTACTCATTGATCTTCACTTATATCTTTTTGGAGTAGTTTGTCATTTACTCATGTGCTTCACTTATATCCTATGAGTAAATGGTTGAATGATTTGAATGTCATAAATCTAAAATTATATATATTTCATTTGCTTATCCCATGGGGAGTAATGACTTCACATCTACGAAGTAGAGGTTGTAAATCTATTGAAGGTTAGCAAGCATTGTATTGGTCATTTGAACAATTCATGAAAGAATATTGAAGGAAGAGAGATTTCACATATAAATATACTATCTTAGACATCTTTTATAATTGTGAGCACTCATTAAGTATGACATGCTAAAGAGTTGATGTTGGACAAGGAAGACAATGTAATGGGTTATGTTTTCTCACATCTTAGTTAAAGTATATTGTCATGGATCATTCAAACATGTTGAGCTTGCCTTTCCCCCTCATGCTAGCCAAAATTCCTTGCACCAAGTAGAGATACTACTTGTGCTTCCAAATATCCTTAAACTACTTTTGCCATGAGAGTCCACCATACCTACCTATGGATTGAGTAAGATCCTTCAAGTAAGTTGTCATCGGCGCAAGCAATAAAAATTGCTCTCTAAATATGTATGATTTATTAGTGCGGAGAAAATAAGCTTTATACGCTCTTGTTATGTAAGCAATAAAAGCGACAGACTGCATAATAAAGGTCCATATACAAGTGGCAATATAAAGTGACGTTCTTTTGCATTAAGATTTTGTGCATCCAACCATAAAAGCGCATGACAACCTCTGCTTCCCTCTGCGAAGGGCCTATCTTTTACTTTATGTCCTTTACTTTATGCAAGAGTCAAGGTGATCTTCACCTTTCCCTTTTTCATTTTATCCTTTGGCAAGCACCTCGTGTTGGAAAGATCCTGATATATATATATATATATATATATCCAATTGGATGTAAGTTAGCATGAACTATTATTGTTGACATCACCCAAAGGTGAATATGTTGGGAGGCAATACTATAAGCCCCTATCTTTCTCAATGTCCGATTAAAACTCCATAACCATAAGTATTGTGTGAGTTTTAGCAATTGTAGAAGACTATATGATAGTTGAGTATGTGGAGTTTGCTAAATCAAAGCTCTGACATAGACCCTTCCTGAAAATAAGATGAATTGTAATTGTTTGATGACTAAGAATGAAGTTTGCTAGTTTTCAAGAAAGTTTATGGTCTATGATTTAACATGTGAATAGCTTGTTACTTGCTCATGAGAAGTTTTAAGAGATGAACTGCTGTTATGACATATAATCATGCTAGAAAAGGCGATTGAAATTATCATTGATCAAACTTGTGCACCTTCTAGCATTCACACTTCATAAATTCTTTCTTTTATCATTTACCTACTCGAGGACGAGCAGGAATTAAGCTTGGGGATGCTGATACGTCTCCAACGTATCTATAATTTATGAAACATTCATGCTGTATTATTATCTGTTTTGAATGTTTATGGGCTTTATTATACACTTTTATATTACTTTCGGGACTAACCTATTAACCGGAGGCCCAACCCATATTGCTGTTTTATTGCCTATTTCAGTGTTTCAAAGAAAAGGAATATCAAACAGAGTCCAAACGGAATGAAACCTTCGGGAGCGTTGTTTTTGGAACGGAAGCAACCCAGGGAACTTGGAGTGCAAGCCAGGGAAGCTTCAAGGAGGCCACAAGATAGGGGCGCGCCCACCCCCCTGGGCGTGCCCTCCACCCTCGTGGGCCCCTCGAGGCTCCCCCGACCGACTTCTTTTGCCTATATATTCCCATATACCCTAAAACCATCGAAGAACAAGATAGATCGGGAGTTCCGCCGCCGCAAGTCTCTGTAGCCACCAAAAACCTCTCGGGAGCCCGTTCCGGCACCCTGCCGGAGGGGGAATCCCTCACCGGTGGCCATCTTCATCATCCCGGCGCTATCCATGATGAGGAGGGAGTAGTTCACCCTCAGGGCTGAGGGTATGTACTAGTAGCTATGTGTTTGATCTCTCTCTCTCTCTCTCTCTCTCTCTCTCTCTCGTGTTCTCTCTATGGCACGATCTTGATGTATCGCGAGCTTTGCTATTATAGTTGGATCTTATGATGTTTCTCCCCCTCTACTCTCTTGTGATGAATTGAGTTTTCCCTTTGAAGTTATCTTGTCGGTTTGCGTCTTTAAGGATTTGAGAACACTTGATGTATGTCTTGCCGTGCTTATTTGTGGTGACAATGGGATATCACGTGATCCACTTGATGTATGTTGAGGGATAGTTATATGATCCAATTATGTTATTATTGTTGAGAGAACTTGCACTAGTGAAAGTATGAACCCTATGCCTTGTTTCCTATCATTGCAATACCATTTACGCTCACTTTTACCACTAGTTACCTTGTCATTTTTATAATTTTAGATTACAAAAACCTATATCTACCATCCATATTGCACTTGTATCACCATCTCTTCGCCGAACTAGTGCACCTATACAAATTACCATTGTATTGGGTGTGTTGGGGACACAAGAGACTCTTTGTTATTTGGTTGCAGGGTTGCTTGAGAGAGACCATCTCCATCCTACGCCTCCCACGGATTGATAAACCTTAGGTCATCCACTTGAGAGAAATTTGCTACTGTCCTACAAACCTCTGCACTTGGAGGCCCAACAACGTCTACAAGGAGAAGGTTGCGTAGTAGACATCAGGCGCAACCATCTCTGAGGTAGAGGAGAGGTTCTTCTTCAAATTCTGCAGCGCTGCCTCGGCCTCCGGGGTCCACTCCATTGGGCCTGTCTTCTTCAAGATCTTGAAAAAGGGAAGGACATGCTCCACGGACTTGGAGATGAATCTGCTCATGGCGGCAATGCAGCCAGTGAGCCGACACGTCTTTGATCCGTTTAGGTGCCTCAATATGCTCGATGGCCTTGATCTTATCTGGGTTTGCCTCAATCCCGCGCTGCGACACAAAGAACCCGAGAAGCTTACCGGACGGGACACCGAAGACACACTTCTCAGGGTTCAATTTGAGGTTGATCTTGCGCAGGTTTGCAAATGTTTCCTCCAGATCTTGCACAAGTGTTGCTTTGTCCTTGGTTTTGACCACTATGTCATCCATATAAGCTTCCATATTTCTATGTAGCTGGGGATCAAAACCAATTTGGACTGCTCTTGCAAAGGTCGAGCCAACACTCTTCAACCCGAAAGGTATCCATAAAAAGCAATACGTACGACATGGGTTGATGAACACTGTCTTCTCCTCGTCTTCTTTTGTCATGAAGATCTGGTGGTACCCTGAGTAGGCGTAGAGGAATGATAACAGGTCACACCCAGCCATGGAGTCAACAATCTGGTCGATGCGCGGTAACGGGAAGGGATCCTTTGGACAAGCTTTATTGATGTCTATGTAATCAATACACAGTCTCCACTTCCCGTTTGCCTTGCGCACCACTACCGGGTTGGCCAACCACGTCGGATGGAGCACCCCCCTTACCAAGCCTGCCGCCTCTAGTTTTCTGATATCCTCCGTGATGAACTCCTGCCTCTCTAGAGCTTGCTTCCTAACCTTCTGCTTGACGGGCCGTGCATGAGGACAGACAGCAAGATGGTGCTCAATCACTTCCCTGGGAACGCCGGGCATGTCGGAGGCTTGCCATGCAAACACACCGACATTCGCCTGCAGGAAAGTGACGAGCTCGCTTTCCTATTTGCTATTGAGGGTGGATCTTATGGTAAAAGCTGCCCCCGTGCCGTCCTCCTTGACGGGCACCTTCTTGGTCTCTAGTGGTACAACCCTGGACTTCTTGCCCTTGCCGGTGGATCTCTCTGGCACGTCCTTAATGGGAGCGCAACACCCCGAAGAGGTGTGCTTGCTGGAGTGGGTGCGAGGGGTCTCGCCGGTCTTTTTCCCTCCCGGGACTCCGTCGGCAGGAGTAAGTGCCTTGGCGGCAGCTGCTGCAATTGCTTCCTGGTAGAGTTGGTCGGCGCAAATCAACGCATCTTTCTTGTCGGAGGGGACGGTGATGATGTGAAGGAAATATGCCCTAGAGGCAATAATAAAGTTATTATTTATTTCCTTATAATCATGATAAATGTTTATTATTCATGCTAGAATTGTATTTACCGGAAACATAATACATGTGTGAATACATAGACAAACAGAGTGTCACTAGTATGCCTCTACTTGACTAGCTCGTTAATCAAAGATGGTTATGTTTCCTAACCATGAACAATGAGTTGTTATTTGATTAACGAGGTCACATCATTAGTAGAATGATCTGATTGACATGACCCATTCCATTAGCTTAGCACCCGATCGTTTAGTATGTTGCTATTGCTTTGTTCATGACTTATACATGTTCCTATGACTATGAGATTATGCAACTCCCGTTTACCGGAGGAACACTTTGGGTACTACCAAACGTCACAACGTAACTGGGTGATTATAAAGGAGTACTACAGGTGTCTCCAATGGTCGATGTTGGGTTGGCGTATTTCGAGATTAGGATTTGTCACTCCGATTGTCGGAGAGGTATCTCTGGGCCCTCTCGGTAATACACATCACATAAGCCTTGCAAGCATTACAACTAATATGTTAGTTGTGAGATGATGTATTACGGAACGAGTAAAGAGACTTGCCGGTAACGAGATTGAACTAGGTATTGGATACCGACGATCGAATCTCGGGCAAGTAACATACCGATGACAAAGGGAACAACGTATGTTGTTATGCGGTCTGACCGATAAAGATCTTCGTAGAATATGTAGGAACCAATATGGGCACCCAGGTCCCGCTATTGGTTATTGACCAGAGACGTGTCTCGGTCATGTCTACATTGTTCTCGAACCCGTAGGGTCCGCACGCTTAAGGTTACGATGACAGTTATATTATGAGTTTATGCATTTTGATGTACCGAAGGTTGTTCGGAGTCCCGGATGTGATCACGGACATGACGAGGAGTCTCGAAATGGTCGAGACATAAAGATTGATATATTGGAAGTCTATGTTTGGACATCGGAAGTGTTCCGGGTGAAATCGGGATTTTACCGGGTTACCGGGAGGTTACCGGAACCCCCCGGGAGCCATATGGGCCATCATGGGCCTTAGTGGAAAGGAGAAAGGGGCAGCCCAAGGGGGCTGCGCGCCTCCCCCCTTCCCCTAGTCCTATTAGGACTAGGAGAGGTGGCCGGCCACCCCTCTCCCTCTTTCCCCCTTGGGAATCCTAGTTGGAATAGGATTGGGGGGGAGTCCTACTCCCGGTAGGAGTAGGACTCCTCCTGCGCCACCTCTTCCTGGCCGGCGCCTCCTCCCCCCTTGGCTCCTTTATATACGGAGGCAGGGGCACCTCTAAACACACAAGTTGACACAAGTTGATCCACGTGATCGATTCCTTAGCCGTGTGCGGTGCCCCCTGCCACCATATTCCTCGATAATACTGTAGCGGAGTTTAGGCGAAGCCCTGCTGCTGTAGTTCATCAAGATCGTCACCACGCCGTCGTGCTGACGAAACTCTTCCCCGACACTTTGCTGGATCGGAGTCCGGGGATCGTCATCGAGCTGAACGTGTGCTCGAACTCGGAGGTGCCGTAGTTTCGGTGCTTGATCGGTTGGATCGTGAAGACGTACGACTACTTCCTCTACATCGTGTCATTGCTTCCGCAGTCGGTCTGCGTTGGGTACGTAGACAACACTCTCCTCTCGTTGCTATGCATCACATGATCCTGTGTGCGCGTAGGAAATTTTTTGAAATTACTACGAAACCCAACACATGTCGCCTTTTAGTCGGCCAACACTCCGTGCCATACAACATTGCGGGTCGAACCGTCGTCCTGTAGAACTTGCCTTTTAGCTTTTGTGGCACTCTCTTGTCACAGAGAATGCCAGAAGCTTGGCGCCACTTCATCCATCCGGCTTTGATTCGATGGTTCACATCTTCATCAATACTCCCATCCTCCTGCAACATTGACCCCAAATACCGAAAGGTGTCCTTCCGAGGTACCACCTGGCCATCAAGGCTAACCTCCTCCTCCTCACAGCTAGTAGTACTGAAACCGCACATCATGTACTCGGTTTTAGTTCTACTAAGCCTAAACCCTTTCGATTCCAAGGTTTGTCTCCATAACTCTAACTTCCTATTTACCCCCGTCCGACTATCGTCAACTAGCACCACATTATCCGCAAAGAGCATACACCATGGGATATCTCCTTGTATACCCCTTGTGACCTCATCCATCACCAATGCAAAAAGATAAGGGCTCAAAGCTGACCCCTGATGCAGTCCTATCTTAATCGGGAAGTCATCGGTGTCGACATCACTTGTTCGAACACTTGTCACAACATTATTGTACATGTCCTTGATGAGGGTAATGTACTTTGCTGGGACTTTGTGTTTCTCCAAGGCCCACCACATGACATTCCGCGGTATCTTATCATAGGCCTTCTCCAAGTCAATGAACACCATATGCAAGTCCTTCTTATGCTCCCTATATCTCTCCATAAGTTGTCGTACCAAGAAAATGGCTTCCATGGTCGACCTCCCTGAAGGAAATATGCCCTAGAGGCAATAATAAAGTTATTATTTATTTCCTTATAATCATGATAAATGTTTATTATTCATGCTAGAATTGTATTTTCCGGAAACATAATACATGTGTGAATACATAGACAAACAGAGTGTCACTAGTATGCCTCTACTTGACTAGCTCGTTAATCAAAGATGGTTATGTTTCCTAACCATGAACAATGAGTTGTTATTTGATTAACGAGGTTACATCATTAGTAGAATGATCTGATTGACATGACCCATTCCATTAGCTTAGCACCTGATCGTTTAGTATGTTGCTATTGCTTTCTTCATGACTTATACATGTTCCTACGACTATGAGATTATGCAACTCCCGTTTACCGGAGGAACACTTTGGGTACTACCAAACGTCACAACGTAAATGGGTGATTATAAAGGAGTACTACAGGTGTCTCCAATGGTCGATGTTGGGTTGGCGTATTTCGAGATTAGGATTTGTCACTCCGATTGTCGGAGAGGTATCTCTGGGCCCTCTCGGTAATACACATCACATAAGCCTTGCAAGCATTACAACTAATATGTTAGTTGTGAGATGATGTATTACGGAAAGAGTAAAGAGACTTGCCGGTAACGAGATTGAACTAGGTATTGGATACCGACGATCGAATCTCGGGCAAGTAACATACCGATGACAAAGGGAACAACGTATGTTGTTATGCGGTCTGACCGATAAAGATCTTCGTAGAATATGTAGGAGCCAATATGGGCATCCAGGTCCCGCTATTGGTTATTGACCGGAGACGTGTCTCGGTCATGTCTACATTGTTCTCGAACCCGTAGGGTCCGCACGCTTAAGGTTACGATGACATTTATATTATGAGTTTATGCATTTTGATGTACCGAAGGTTGTTCGGAGTCCCGGATGTGATCACGGACATGACGAGGAGTCTCTAAATGGTCGAGACATAAAGATTGATATATTGGAAGCCTATGTTTGGACATCGGAAGTGTTCCGGGTGAAATCGGGATTTTACCGGGTTACCGGGAGGTTACCGGAACCCCCCGGGAGCCATATGGGCCATCATGGGCCTTAGTGGAAAGGAGAAAGGGGCAGCCCAAGGGGGCTGCGCGCCTCCCCCCTTCCCCTAGTCCTATTAGGACTAGGAGAGGTGGCCGGCCACCCCTCTCCCTCTTTCCCCCTTGGGAATCCTAGTTGGAATAGGATTGGGGGGGGGGAGTCCTACTCCCGGTAGGAGTAGGACTCCTCCTGCGCCACCTCCTCCTGGCCGGCGCCTCCTCCCCCCCTTGGCTCCTTTATATACGGAGGCAGGGGCACCTCTAAACACACAAGTTGACACAAGTTGATCCACGTGATCGATTCCTTAGCCGTGTGCGGTGCCCCCTGCCACCATATTCCTCGATAATACTGTAGCGGAGTTTAGGCGAAGCCCTGCTGCTGTAGTTCATCAAGATCGTCACCACGCCGTCGTGCTGACGAAACTCTTCCCCGACACTTTGCTGGATCGGAGTCCGGGGATCGTCATCGTGCTGAACGTGTGCTCGAACTCGGAGGTGCCGTAGTTTCGGTGCTTGATCGGTTGGATCATGAAGACGTACGACTACTTCCTCTACGTCGTGTCATCGCTTCCGCAGTCGGTCTGCGTTGGGTACGTAGACAACACTCTCCTCTCGTTGCTATGCATCACATGATCCTGTGTGCGCGTAGGAAATTTTTTGAAATTACTACGAAAGCCAACAGTGGCATCCGAGCCTGGTTATTGATGTTGATGTTATATGCACGAGTAGAACACAAGTGAGTTGTGGACGATACAAGTCATACTGCCTACCAGCATGTCATATTTTGGTTCGGCGGTATTGTTGGACGAGACGACCCAGACCAACCTTACGCGTACGCTTACGCGAGACCAGTTCCCTCGACATGCTTTGCACAGAGATGGCTTGCGGGCGACTGTCTCTCCAACTTTAGTTGAACCAAGTATGGCTACGCCCGGTCCTTGCGAAGGTTAAAACGGAGTCTATTTGACAAACTATCGTTGTGGTTTTGATGCGTAGGTGAGATTGGTTCTTACTTAAGCCCGTAGCAGCCACGTAAAAAAATTGCAACAACAAAGTAGAGGACGTCTAACTTGTTTTTGCAGGGCATGTTGTGATGTGATATGGTCAAGGCATGATGCTGAATTTTATTGTATGAGATGATCATGTTTTGTAACCAAGTTATCGGCAACTGGCAGGAGCCATATGGTTGTCGCTTTATTGTATGCAATGCAATCGCGATGTAATGCTTAACTTTATTACTAAACGGTAGTGATAGTCGTGAAAGCATAAGATTGGCGAGACGACAACGATGCTACGATGGAGATCAAGGTGTCGCGCCGGTGACGATGGTGATCATGACGGTGCTTCGGAGATGGAGATCACAAGCACGAGATGATGATGGCCATATCATATCACTTATATTGATTGCATGTGATGTTTATCTTTTTATGCATCTTATCTTGCTTTGTTTAACGGTAGCATTATAAGATGATCTCTCATTAAATTATCAAGAAGTGTTCTCCCTGAGTATGCACCGTTGCCAAAGTTCGTCGTGCCCAGACACCACGTGATGATCGGGTGTGATAAGCTCTACGTCCATCTACAACGGGTGCAAGCCAGTTTTTGCACACGCAGAATACTCAGGTTAAACTTGACGAGCCTAGCATATGCAGATATGGCCTCGGAACACGGAGACCGAAAGGTCGAGCGTGAATCATATAGTAGATATGATCAACATAACGATGTTCACCATTGAAAACTACTCCATCTCACGTGATGATCGGTTATGGTTTAGTTGATTTGGATCACGTAATCACTTAGAGGATTAGAGGGATGTCTATCTAAGTGGGAGTTCTTAAGTAATATGATTAATTGAACTTAAATTTATCATGAACTTAGTACCTGATAGTATCTTGCTTGTTTATGTTGATTGTAGATAGATGGCTCGTGCTGTTGTTCCGTTGAATTTTAATGCGTTCCTTGAGAAAGCAAAGTTGAAAGATGATGGTAGCAATTACACGGACTGGGTCCGTAACTTGAGGATTATCCTCATTGCTGCACAGAAGAATTACGTCCTGGAAGCACCGCTGGGTGCCAGGCCTGCTGCTGGAGCAACGCCAGATGTTATGAAACGTCTGGCAGAGCAAAGCTGATGACTACTCGATAGTTCAGTGTGCCATGCTTTACGGCTTAGAATCGGGACTTCAACGACGTTTTGAACGTCATGGAGCATATGAGATGTTCTAGGAGTTGAAGTTAATATTTCAAGCAAATGCCCGGATTGAGAGATATGAAGTCTCCAATAAGTTCTATAGCTGCAAGATGGAGGAGAACAGTTCTGTCAGTGAGCATATACTCAAAATGTCTGGGTATAATAATCACTTGATTCAATTGGGAGTTAATCTTCCGGATTATTGCGTCATCGACAGAATTCTCCAATCACTGCCACCAAGCTACAAGAGCTTCGTAATGAACTATAATATGCAAGGGATGAACAAGACTATTCCCGAGCTCTTCGCAATGCTGAAAGCTGCGGAGGTAGAAATCAAGAAGGAGCATCAAGTGTTGATGGTTAACAAGACCACTAGTTTCAAGAAAAAGGGCAAAGGGAAGAAAAAGGGGAACTTCAAGAAGAACGGCAAACAAGTTGCTGCTCAAGAGAAGAAACCTAAGTCTGGACCTAAGCCTGAAACTGAGTGCTTCTACTGCAAGCAGACTGGTCACTGGAAGCGGAACTGCCCCAAGTATTTGGCGGATAAGAAGGATGGCAAGGTGAACAAAGGTATATGTGATATACATGTTATTGATGTGTACCTTACTAGAGCTCGCAGTAGCACCTGGGTATTTGATACTGGTTCTGTTGCTAATATTTGCAACTCGAAACAGGGACTACAGAATAAGCGGGCACTGGCAAAGGACGAGGTGACGATGCGCGTGGGAAACGGTTCCAAAGTCGATATGATCGCAGTCGGCACGCTACCTCTACATCTACCTTCGGGATTAATATTAGACCTAAGTAATTGTTATTTGGTGCCAGCGTTGAGCATGAACATTATATCTGGATCTTGTTTAATGCAAGACGGTTATTCATTTAAATCAGAGAATAATGGTTGTTCTATTTATATGAGTAATATCTTTTATGGTCATGCACCCTTGAAGAGTGGTCTATTTTTATTGAATCTCGATAGTAGTAATACACATATTCATAATGTTGAAGCCAAAAGATGCAGAGTTGATAATGAAAGTGCAACTTATTTGTGGCACTGTCGTTTAGGTCATATCGGAATAAAGCGCATGAAGAAACTCCATACCGATGGACTTTTGGAACCACTTGATTATGAATCACTTGGTACTTGCGAACCGTGCCTCTTGGGCAAGATGACTAAAACACCGTTCTCCGGTACTATGGAGAGAGCAACAGATTTGTTGGAAATCATACATACCGATGTATGTGGCCCGATGAATATTGAGGCTCGTGGCGGATATCGTTATTTTCTCACCTTCACAGATGATTTAAGCAGATATGGGTATATTTACTTAATGAAACATAAGTATGAAACATTTGAAAAGTTCAAAGAATTTCAGAGTGAAGTTGAAAATCATCATAACAAGAAAATAAAGTTTCTACGATCTGATCGTGGAGGAGAATATTTGAGTTACGAGTTTGGTGTACATTTGAAAAACTGTGGAATAATTTCGCAACTCACGCCACCCGGAACACCACAGCGTAATGGTGTGTCCGAACGTCGTAATCGTACTTTACTAGATATGGTGCGATCTATGATGTCTCTTACTGATTTACCGCTATCATTTTGGGGATATGCTTTAGAGACGGCCGCATTCACGTTAAATAGGGCACCATCAAAATCCGTTGAGACGACGCCTTATGAACTGTGGTTTGGCAAGAAACCAAAGTTGTCGTTTCTTAAAGTTTGGGGCTGCGATGCTTATGTGAAAAAGCTTCAACCTGATAAGCTCGAACCCAAATCGGAGAAATGTGTCTTCATAGGATACCCAAAGGAAACTGTTGGGTACACCTTCTATCACAGATCCGAAGGCAAAACATTCGTTGCTAAGAATGGATCATTTCTAGAGAAGGAGTTTCTCTCGAAAGAAGTGAGTGGGAGGAAAGTAGAACTTGACGAGGTAACTGTACCTGCTCCCTTACTGGAAAGTAGTTCATCACAGAAAACTGTTTCAGTGACACCTACACCAGTTAGTGAGGAAGCCAATGATAATGATCATGAAACTTCAGATCAAGATACTACTGAACCGCGTAGATCAACCAGAGTAAGATCCGCACCAGAGTGGTTCGGTAATCCTGTTCTGGAGGTCATGCTACTAGATCATGATGAACCTATGAACTATGAAGAAGCAATGGTGAGCCCAGATTCCGTAAAGTGGCTTGAAGCCATGAAATCTGAGATGGGATCCATGTATGAGAACAAAGTATGGACTTTGGTTGACTTGCCCGATGATCGGCAAGCAATTGAGAATAAATGGATTTTTAAGAAGAAGACTGACGCTGATGGTAATGTTACTGTCTACAAAGCTCGACTTGTCGCAAAAGGTTTTCGGCAAGTTCAAGGAATTGACTACGATGAGACCTTCTCACCCGTAGCGATGCTTAAGTCCGTCCGAATCATGTTAGCAATTGCCGCATTTTATGATTATGAAATTTGGCAAATGGATGTCAAAACTGCATTCCTGAATGGATTTCTGGAAGAAGAGTTGTATATGATGCAACCAGAAGGTTTTGTCGATCCAAAGGGAGCTAACAAAGTGTGCAAGCTCCAGCGATCCATTTATGGACTGGTGCAAGCCTCTCGGAGTTGGAATAAACGTTTTGATAGTGTCATCAAAGCATTTGGTTTTATACAGACTTTCGAAGAAGCCTGTATTTACAAGAAAGTGAGTGGGAGCTCTGTAGCATATCTGATATTATATGTGGATGACATATTACCGATTGGAAATGATATAGAATTTCTGGATAGCATAAAGGGATACTTGAATAAAAGTTTTTCAATGAAAGACCTCGGTGAAGCTTCTTACATATTAGGCATTAAGATCTATAGAGATAGATCAAGACGCTTAATTGGACTTTCACAAAGCACATACCTTGACAAAATTTTGAAGAAGTTCAAAATGGATCAAGCGAAGAAAGGGTTCTTGCCTGTGTTACAAGGTGTGAAATTGAGTAAGACTCAATGCCCGACCACTGCAGAAGATAGAGAGAATATGAAAGATGTTCCCTATGCATCAGCCATAGGCTCTATCATGTATGCAATGCTGTGTACCAGACCTGATGTGTGCCTTGCTATAAGTTTAGCAGGGAGGTACCAAAGTAATCCAGGAATGGATCACTGGACAGCGGTCAAGAACATCCTGAAATACCTGAAAAGGACTAAGGATATGTTTCTCGTATATGGAAGTGACAAAGAGCTCATCGTAAAAGGTTACGTTGATGCAAGCTTTAACACTGATCTGGACGATTCTAAATCGCAAACCGGATACGTGTTTACATTAAGCGGTGGAGCTGTCAGTTGGTGCAGTTCTAAACAAAGCGTCGTAGCGGGATCTACATGTGAAGCGGAATACATAGCTGCTTCGGAAGCAGCAAATGAAGGAGTCTGGATGAAGGAGTTCATATCCGATCTAGGTGTCATACCTAGTGCATCGGGTCCAATGAAAATCTTTTGTGACAATACTGGTGCAATTGCCTTGGCAAAGGAATCCAGATTTCACAAAAGGACCAATCACATCAAGAGACGCTTCAACTCCATCCGGGATCTAGTCCAGGTGGGAGACATAGAGATTTGCAAGATACATACGGATCTGAATGTTGCAGACCCGTTGACTAAGCCTCTTCCACGAGCAAAACATGATCAGCACCAAAGCTCCATGGGTGTTAGATTCATTACAGTGTAATCTAGATTATTGACTCTAGTGCAAGTGGGAGACTGAAGGAAATATGCCCTAGAGGCAATAATAAAGTTATTATTTATTTCCTTATAATCATGATAAATGTTTATTATTCATGCTAGAATTGTATTTACTGGAAACATAATACATGTGTGAATACATAGACAAACAGAGTGTCACTAGTATGCCTCTACTTGACTAGCTCGTTAATCAAAGATGGTTATGTTTCCTAACCATGAACAATGAGTTGTTATTTGATTAACGAGGTCACATCATTAGTAGAATGATCTGATTGACATGACCCATTCCATTAGCTTAGCACCCGATCGTTTAGTATGTTGCTATTGCTTTCTTCATGACTTATACATGTTCCTATGACTATGAGATTATGCAACTCCCGTTTACCGGAGGAACACTTTGGGTACTACCAAACGTCACAACGTAACTGGGTGATTATAAAGGAGTACTACAGGTGTCTCCAATGGTCGATGTTGGGTTGGCGTATTTCGAGATTAGGATTTGTCACTCCGATTGTCGGAGAGGTATCTCTGGGCCCTCTCGGTAATACACATCACATAAAGCCTTGCAAGCATTACAACTAATATGTTATTTGTGAGATGATGTATTACGGAACGAGTAAAGAGACTTGCCGGTAACGAGATTGAACTAGGTATTGAATACCGACGATCGAATCTCGGGCAAGTAACATACCGATGACAAAGGGAACAACGTATGTTGTTATGCGGTCTGACCGATAAAGATCTTCGTAGAATATGTAGGAGCCAATATGGGCATCCAGGTCCCGCTATTGGTTATTGACCGGAGACGTGTCTCGGTCATGTCTACATTGTTCTCGAACCCGTAGGGTCCGCACGCTTAAGGTTACGATGACAGTTATATTATGAGTTTATGCATTTTGATGTACCGAAGGTTGTTCGGAGTCCCGGATGTGATCACGGACATGACGAGGAGTCTCGAAATGGTCGAGACATAAAGATTGATATATTGGAAGTCTATGTTTGGACATCGGAAGTGTTCCGGGTGAAATCGGGATTTTACCGGGTTACCGGGAGGTTACCGGAACCCCCCGGGAACCATATGGGCCATCATGGGCCTTAGTGGAAAGGAGAAAGGGGCAGCCCAAGGGGGCTGCGCGCCTCCCCCCTTCCCCTAGTCCTATTAGGACTAGGAGAGGTGGCCGGCCACCCCTCTCCCTCTTTCCCCCTTGGGAATCCTAGTTGGAATAGGATTGGGGGGGGAGTCCTACTCCCGGTAGGAGTAGGACTCCTCCTGCGCCACCTCCTCCTGGCCGGCGCCTCCTCCCCCCCTTGGCTCCTTTATATACGGAGGCAGGGGCACCTCTAAACACACAAGTTGACACAAGTTGATCCACGTGATCGATTCCTTAGCCGTGTGCGGTGCCCCCTGCCACCATATTCCTCGATAATACTGTAGCGGAGTTTAGGCGAAGCCCTGCTGCTGTAGTTCATCAAGATTGTCACCACGCCGTCGTGCTGACGAAACTCTTCCCCGACACTTTGCTGGATCGGAGTCCGGGGATCGTCATCGTGCTGAACGTGTGCTCGAACTCGGAGGTGCCGTAGTTTCGGTGCTTGATCGGTTGGATCGTGAAGACGTACGACTACTTCCTCTACGTCGTGTCATCGCTTCCGCAGTCGGTCTGCGTTGGGTACGTAGACAACACTCTCCTCTCGTTGCTATGCATCACATGATCCTGTGTGCGCGTAGGAAAATTTTTGAAATTACTACGAAACCCAACATGATGTTCATTGGCCCGGGCATCTTCAGCGTGTTGTAGGCGCAATGTGAAGTCGCCATGAATTTGGCTAGTACCGGGCGGCCGAGGATCCTGTTGTAGAGCAAGGGGATCTCGGATACATCAAAGACAATCCTCTCCGTCCTGTGGTTCAGCTTGCCTCCGAACGTCACGGGCAGCATGACCTTTCCCTTTGGCTGGCTCCTCTCCGGGTTGACCCCTTGGAACGTGCCCGTCTCCTCGAGGTCTCCATCAGGGATCTACAGCCTCTTGATCACAACAGGCGAGATCAAGTTCAGACCGTCCCCGCCATCAACCAGCATCTTCGTCACCTTGAGGTTGCGGATTGTTGGTGAAACCAACAACGGCAAGCACCCGACCACAGTAGTGCGGTCAGGATGGTCCTCGGTGTCGAAGATGATAGGTGTGCTGGACCACTTCAACGGCTTCCGTGCGCCGAACGATGGCGCCACCGCTGTGATCTCACGTGCCGACTGCTTGAGCTGGCGGTGGGATGTATGCAGCGAGGCGCCACCATTGACGCACATGGCTTCCGTGGTTTTCTGGAACTCGTGGTCGCCGGACCCATTGCCCTTGTCGTGATCAATGTCTTCCTGCTTCTTGTCGCGGCCCCGGGCGGGCCTCTCATGCTGATTATCTTTGCCGCGGTGGCCTCCTTGGCCGCCACGCTTCTTGCCAGATCCCTCGGCACCCTCTTGGCCCTTCTCCTTGTCCCGCCGCTCATACTTGGCTTTCTGCTTCTCGGCGAGCAGCTCCACTTGCCGGCAATTCTAGAGGTCATGGCCCTTGGTGCGGTGGATCTTGCAATAATGCTTGTCGGAGCCCCCTGGCTTATCGGCAACTGACGTCTACTACACAACCTTCTTCTTGTAGACGTTGTTGGGCCTGCAAGTGCACAGGTTTGTAGGACAGTAGCAAATTTCCCTCAAGTGGATGACCTAAGGTTTATCAATCTGTGGGAGGTGTAGGATGAAGATGGTCTCTCTCAAGCAACCCTGCAACCAAATAACAAAGAGTCTCTTGTGTCCCCAACACACCCAATACAATGGTAGATTGTATAGGTGCACTAGTTTGGCGAGGAGATGATGATACAAGTGCAATATGGATGGTATATATAGGTTTTTGTAATCTGAAATAATAAAAACAACAAGGTAACTAATGGTAAAAGTGAGCATAAACGGTATTGCAATGATAGGAAACAAGGCCTAGGGTTCATACTTTCACTAGTGCAAGTTCCCTCAACAATAATAACATAGATAGATCATATAACAAGCCCTCAACATGCAACTCACTCCAAAGCCACTAATAGCGGAGAACAAACAAAGAGATTATGGTAGGGTACGAAACCACCTCAAAGTTATTCTTTCGGATCAATCTATAAAGAGTTCGTACTAGAATAACACCTTAAGACACAAATCAACCAAAACCCTAATGTCACCTAGATACTCCATTGTCACCTCAAGTATCCATGGGCATTATTATACGATATGCATCACACAATCTTAGATTCATCCAACCAACACAAGGTACTTCAAAGAGTGCCCCAAAGTTTCTATCGAAGAGTCAAGAATGTGTGGCAACCCCTATGCATAGGTTCATGGGCGGAACCCGCAAGTTGGTCACCAAAACATACATCAAGTGGCACATGATATCCCATTGTCCCCACAGATAAGCACGACAAGACATACATCAAGTGTTCTCATAAAAGACTAAATCCGATAAGATAACTTCAAAGGGGAAACTCAATTCATCACATGAGAGTAGCGGGGGAGTGTTGGTGTCAAAACCGGCGGATCTCGGGTAGGGGGTCCCGAACTGTGCGTCTAGGCGGATGGTAACAGGAGACAAGGGACATGATTTTTTTACCCAGGTTCGTGCCCTCTTGATGGAGGTAAAACCCTACTCCTGCTTGATTAATATTGATGATATGGGTAGTACAAGAGTTGATCTACCACGAGATCAGAGAGGCTAAACCCTAGAAGCTAGCCTATGGTATGATTCTTGTTCGTCCTACAGACTAAAACTCTCCGGTTTATATAGACACTGGAGAGGACTAGGGTTACATAGAGTCGGTTACAATGGAGGAGATCTTCATATCATATCGCCAAGCTTGCCTTCCACGCCAAGGAAAGTCCTATCCGGACATGGGACGAAGTCTTCAATCTTGTATCTTCATAGTCCGGGAGTCCGGCCAAAGGTCATAGTCCGGCCATCCGGACACCCCCTAATCCAGGACTCCCTCAGTAGCCCCTAAACCAGGCTTCAAGGACGACGAGTCCGGCACGCAAATTGTCTTCGGCATTGGAAGGCGGGTTGCTCCTCCGAATACTTCATAGAAGATGTTGAACACAAGGATAGTGTCCGGCTCTGCAAAATAAGTTCCACATACTACCACAGAGAGAATAATATCCGCACAAATCTAATCTGCTGACGCATTCCGCAGCGTGACATCACGCCACGGCCAAGCCTTTATTCGAATCGTTTTACTATTCCACCTCAGCGTGTTTAGCAAGGCGGTTTCCTTGGCACGTCTTGTCAAAGCATAGATTGTGTCCCCTTATTCCGGGATTCTCATCAATACGGGCATGAGTAACCCAACCGCGCCATTAACCGCGGCGCTTGGGAGATAAGCGAGTTTTATTAGGCTGGTTGGGGCTTATAGTTTCGGCCGCCCATATAAGGGGATAACGATCCACCCTTTCCATTTACGCCTTCTTCCTCCTTTGCTTATCCATCCCTGCGCACTCGAGCTCCAGCGCCCAAGTCCGCACTTCCCACCTCAACCTTCTCCAATAATGTCCGGAGCGGGAGGTAGATGGATGGCCTCCTCCGTCACGGAGGGGCAAATCAAAAAGTTAAGGAAGGGCGGATACTTGTCTGACGACATCACGCACCGGCTTCCAGATGAGGGGCAACTCATCCCCACCCCTGGGCCCCATGAGAGGGTCGTATTTCTCCCCCATTTCCTACGCGGACTGGGCTTTCCTCTTCACCCGTTCGTCCGGGGGCTCATGTTCTACTATGGCCTGGATTTCCACGATCTGGCCCCAAACTTCATCCTCAACATCTCTGCATTTATCGTCGTGTGCGAGGCCTTCCTCTGCATCCAGCCCCACTTCGGCTTATGGTTGAAGACTTTTAATGTCAAGCCAAAGGTAGTGGGTGGCCGCCAAGCGGAGTGCAGAGGTACCATGGTGGGCCGGATGGCCAACGTCCTATGGCTCGAGGGCTCCTTTGTGGAGACAATAAAGGGGTGGCAATCGGGGTGGTTCTACATCACCGAGCCGCGTGACCCTGAATGGGCAGCGGCCCCCGAATTCCGATCTGGCATCCCCACACGGCTTACATCTTGGAAAAAGACGGGCCTGTCATGGGGTAGTTCGACAGAGGTGACCAGACTTCAAACCTGCGTCAAAGATCTGATAGACAGGAAGGTCAAACTCGTCACCATAGTCCAGGTCATGCGTTTCCGCCGGATCCTCCCGTGTCAATGACGGACCTTTAATCTATGGGAATTCGACCCGGCTCAGCACCAAACTTTGTCCAGGCTCTTCGATACAACGCACGAAGATGCCTGGAAGGTGCTTTTCAAGTGCTCCGAGGTCCACCCTCCCATCACCGAGGATCGCGGATTCTGCGCGAAGTGCCCAGCCAGTGCGGTAAGCTTAATTTTCCCATTACGGGGTATTTGTTTTCCATAGATTTGATTCTATGCGGGATCTAAACTCCCATCCCTTTAACAAGACTGGTAGAAGAAGGCTGGACAGATCAACTGTCCGGCTCCTTTGCCCGAAGACCCAGCGGACGCTCGTTTAATGAAGCTGCTGGTTCCGGCACCTCACACGGTGCCGGAGAAGAAGGCCATGGGGACTCGAAAGAGTTCCCGACGTCTGGTGGTGTCGGATTCATCGCCTGCCAACCCCGAAGCACCCTCCGCCTCTGAAGACGAGGAGGAGGAATAAGAAGCCTCTTCCCCTCCAACGGGGGGAGGAAAGAAAAGGAAGGCCTCCCCAACTGGGGAGGCTGGAGGGTCCAAGAAGGGGAGGACCCTTCTGCCGGACTACGCCTCCGACGCCGAATCCGGCGGGGAGGAATGGCCAACCAGGGTCAAGCCCCTGGCAAAATCGTAAGTATCCGGATACCAGAATAACTCATGGCGCTCCTCCAATGTATGGTACCTTCTGACGCCGAATTCAATCATGCAGTCCGCCCAAGGCTCAGCTCGGTGATTCATCGAGCGACTCCCTGGATTCATCGGACGTGAATAGCGGTTCACTTCCGACGGCCTCCTCCCCGCTCCCTGCGGACAACGCCGAGGTGGAGTCCCAAAAGGGACTAGACCAAGAGGAGGTGGTCCTGGAGGCGCTGCAAGGCGACCTCCCGGATTCCAGGCCCGAAGGGGGTAAAACCCCAGAGGTGTCTAAGTCCGGCCCTGGGCCGAACACTGCTCTGGAACCTTCAGTGGTTCCGGAGTCCGGCAGGCGGCGCCTTCGTAAGAAGGGCAAGCCTACGACGCTGGCGACCTCCATCCAACCGGAGGCGCCGGACAATTTGCTGGAGGTGCTTAACGGTGCCTCCATCAACGAGGAACACCGCACTGTTATGAGTGCGGTGATTCAAAAGGTTCAGTCCGCCAAGAGCGGGCTGACTGAAGCGTGTACGAGCCTTCTAACAGGTTTTGAGGTAAGTTTTAAGATATGTAAGAATATTACCGCATAGACAGTAGCCCCTGATGCTCAGTTTGGTGTTCGGAAATAAAAGCCGAGCTGAGGATCTAAAAAGATGTACGCAGGAGTCTAACATAAATATGTCAATATGCGAATGCAGGCTGCGCTGCTGACCTCTGCCGCACTGACTGCGGAGGTCGACACATTGAAGCAGAACCTCGAGCGGTCCGAGAACGAGCTCGGCCGTGCCAAGAAGCAGCTCGAGGACAAGGAAGGTAAGTAATACCTTATTAAAGTAATACCTTATAGAAAGGATTTGGTTGCAAAAAATGACAGGAATAACGTGGGTATTGCAGGGGCCACGACCGAGGTGGCGACCCTGAAGGAAGCGGTGTCCAAGGCTGAAAACAGTGCGGCCTTGGAGCGCACCGAGCGAGAGAATAAGAAGGCGCGGGTGGCGGAGGTGCGGCAAGAGCTCCAGGCTCTCGTGGAGAAACACGAGAGTTTGGAGCGTGACTCGAAGACTCGAGAGTCCGAGCTCGCCTTGGCTCTTGATAGTGCAAAAACCGCTAAGGCCGAAGCCCAGAAGGCCCTCCAGGAGATCGAGGCGATAAACAAAATAGCGACAAGTAAGGCATTCTTTATGCAAAGCAAGCATATAAAAGTGAATTATCTGTTACTTACCCGAATCCGGAGCTCTCCAGGAGCGTTCGCCGATCTGCCCCATAGTGTGTCTGATGCTGCCGCGTTCTATCGAGCCGAGGAGGGGAGCTCGACGGAAAAGGTGTTTTGGTCTCAATATGCTGAAGCCGGACATCAGGTGCCCCTGAGCGACCAGCTGAAGCAGCTGGTCGAGCTCCACAAGGTCGCCGAACAGGCCATGAAGGGCCTCATAGTTTGGCTGTGGCCTAGAGAAGCCATTCTTGGGAGCTACTTCGGTCTGGTGCGGCGGCTGGTGGACGCCTATCCATGGATTGAAGTCATCAAGTGCTCCGTCTGTATTGAAGGTGCCCGTCGGGCCCTTGCCCGTGCTAAAGTGCACTGGGGCAAGATGGACGCCGAGAAGCTTGTGACAGACGCGCCACCGCCGGGCAAGGAGTATCGCAAGCCCGAGATGTATTATGAGGGCGTCCTGAAGGGTGCCCGCCTTATAGCGGGTGAATGCTCCAAAGATGTAATTTTTGAGTAGACTCGCATCTGTTATCCTGTACGCTGAAAACTTTGTTCATATGCCCTAAGCAACACTTGTTAATTTAAAATATTACCTTCTGTGCGGCCGTTTATCGAATCTGAGAGATGCAAGTCGTCGGCTTCTACCCCTGTCGGGGGTTGGATAGGACATATGCCAAAGGATGGCTTATCATGGTGGGAGCAAGTAGAACGTCGCCGGTGCCTGGAAGCGGGATGAGGCGAAGACATGCACACCGGCGGAACTTACCCAGCTTCAGGGCTCTCCTAGGAGATAACACCTCTACTGCTGCTCTGCGGGGTCTCCGCATGATCACTAAGGCAAAGTGACTACAATGGTGCTCCTGGAGGTGTTTCGGGAGGTAGGAGAGGGCAATGCTAGCTCTCTCCTCCCTGTGCTATCTGGTCTATCTCTCTCTAGGTCCCAACCCTTTGCATGGGTGCCCCGGGGGGTTTATATAGGCCTACCCCCTGGGGGTACAATAGTAATCCGGCTGGGCGCGGGTCCCAACCGTCTGTCTCTCAGGCCGCCGTCTTCCCCGCCGGCTTCTGGGGCCCGCCGACTGGCGGGTCCCGCGGACAGGCTTGATACTATAGCGGTACTCCTGATGACGCAGGCTCGGTCATTGGGTCGTGACAACAGTGCCACCATCTATCGGGCGCTCACTGTCGCCATTCCCCATCCTATCTGGTTAATGGCTCGTGGGGCCCTGGGGAGGAGTCGGCCGACTCCAAGGAGGCCGACTCCCATAGGTCCGTCTTCGGGGCGCCCAGGCCGCCTTCGGCCCACCCACTGACAGGCGGCCCGGCCGTCTTTGGGCCGTACAGGCCGGCGTCATGGGCACAGTGCGTGGCATACTGTGTCTGAGGTCAGGGCAGGCATGGCAACAGTGCCGCGCCTCGCCAGAGATCTTCCAGCGATACGGCTCACTGTAGCCATGCCGGCCCTTCGTAAGCAGGGGGGAACGGCCATGCCCTGCCCGTACCCTATATCGTACTTCGGGATGAGGGAGGAGTCATGGGCCGACTCTCCATAGTCGGCCTCTCTGGAGGTCGCCAGCTCGGAGTCGGCTTATCTCGGAGTTGCCGTCTGGGACTCGGCTTGTCTTGGAGTCGCTCCTGGGACTCGACTTGAGGGGCGCGGCCTGCCCCGATGTCTTGAAAGGTCCTGGGACTCGGGTTAGCCTACCCGTGGCCCAATACTCCGACAGTAGTCCCCAAAGCTGGTGAAGCCCTGCGGACGCTGCATTGTGGGGCTTCAACAATTTCAACCTTCCAGGAGCGGACTCTGGAACTCGGCTGCCGTCTTCCCTTGGGCCGACAGTCGAGAGTCGGATGTTTAGAGAAGAGCCACAGCTCGAAAGTCGCGGCGGGAAACCAGGCGGCATGCCTGATACGCTTCCCCGCAGCCATCAGGGCGGTCCTATCGCGCGGCGCCACATGGAGAGGGCAGTCTGCCTGCCCACGCGCGCGACGGGATGGGCCGTCAGGTGGAGCCCGCCACTACCGTGCCTCGGCATACGAACGGATCCGTTGCGGCCGTGGACGGTTGGTTTTCCCACGTCGTTACTGCGTGCAGTAACTTCGTGGGGTAAATCGTGGGGCGGCGTGGG
>NC_041381.1:177566258-177584384 GCF_002162155.2 Triticum dicoccoides
TCTTCCTCGCTCCCCCGCCTCATCTTGCTTTCTCTCCCTCCTGCCTCCGTCGTTGAGCAAGAGCACTCCATACCACGGCGATGAGCTCTTCCTCCGCCGCGGCCCCCGCCGTGCGCTCCGGCGTGTGGGACGGCTTGGAGGTAGAAGAGGAACACATCGATTTCCTCTGCCGGACACTCCGTCTCCCCAGCGCGGACCTCGTGCGCGCCCGCGCCGCGCCAGAGGGGGAGATCCGGCAGGCGCCGGAGGAGGGCGAGCGGGTCATCTTCCGCTTGCACCTCATGTGCGGCCTGGGGCTGCCGGCGAGCGGCTTCTTCCGCTCGTTCTTGGAGTTCCACGGCCTTCAACCGCACCACCTCACTCCGAATACGGTGGTGTTGCTCTCCGCCTTCGCCACTCTGTGCGAAGGTTTCCTCGGTGTTCTCCCCACTATCGAGCTGTGGGGAGAATTCTTCTCTTCTAAGCTCGGCACGCACATCACCGGCGTGCCGGCTCAGTGCGGCGCCTTCATCGCGATGCGGTGCTCGACGGCCGACAACCCCTTTCCTCCCATCACGCTGATCAAGTCGGTGAAGATGTGGCAGCGCTCATACTTCTACGTGAAGAACCTCGCCTCCGACGGCGACTGGGTCAACCTGCCGCCTTACAACGCCGCCCCCCCTAACTGGGAGGCTCCCCAGCTGGTCTCATCGAGTCAAGACGCTGACTCCCGTCGGAGCCGCCGCCGTAGCGCGACTCCGAGTCTTGACAGAGTTGGAGGGTCTCGTCGGGGCCGACTTGCTGGCTGCCTTCGTGGCACGCCGAGTTCTCTCGCTCCAAGGCCGGCCTCACCTGATCTGTCAGATGAGCGGCCTCCGAGACCCGAGTCGGATGAGCACCAAGGAGATGCCCCGCGCGGAGGTGGAAAACATGGTGAATTATGTCGCGAACTGCGAGTTCGGGGAGGACTGGTAGTTCGGCAAGGAGCCGTACTCGCGCGACAACCCCCCACCAGTGGTAAGTCGCGTCCCTCTATTGTTTTGTCTTCTTTGCGGCCGACTCCGGCTTCTGACTCTTGTCGGTTTCTTCTAAACTAGAATCCCCTTATGCAGCCTGCAGTCGGCGCCACGAGACAGCCCCGCGAGTATGTTCCCGATTGTGCGGACAGCGACGTCGACGACCCCGACTTGGGGGCGGCGGCGATGGAAGCCGACGCCGAAGGCGGGGGAGAAGGAGCAGAAGGCGACTTCAGGCCCTCGGCCACCTTCGCCGACTGGCCTGACGCCAACGCCAAAGGGGAAGTCGCTCCGCGCCACCAACCGAGGGTCGGCTCGTCGGGCGCCGGCTCCTTCGCCGGCCTAGCCGTCCAAGGCGGCGCGAAGAGGCGTCACGCCGGTCCGAGTGCGCCCGGCGGCAAATTGAAGAAGTTCAAGGGGGCGGCCGCCGCGACCAAACGGGAGGAGGCGGCCGCGAAGGCCAACCGCTTCCGAAGGGAAGTGAGAAGGCCGCTGCTAGTCTCTGCGTAAGTCTTTACGCTTTTTTATTTTCCTTTGTGGAATCTTGTCAGAGTCTTCTTTTATACTCCCTCCATTCTTCTTCAGGGCCCCTCTTTCCCTTGAGAGAGTCGCCGTCCCCTCCATCATGGGGTCGGCAGAGACGTCCGCCAATACTTGGCGGGCCGACCCCGCCGTCGACCTCCGGGAGGCGACGGAGCGAAATGCGCGGGAGAAGCGTGAGGAGGAGGAGGCCGAACGTCTGGAGAAGGCGGAGGCCGACAGGGCGGCCGCCTCCGCCCAGAAGAAGCTGGAGGATGCCGAAGCCGCCCTTGCGGCGAGATAGCGTGCCGAGGAGGCCGCGCGTCGCCGATCGGCGATGCTTGTCCCCCCACTGTCGTCTGCACCGCCGCCTCCGGAGTTCACGGGGCAGACCGGGGAGGCCAGGACCGAGAACCCCGTCGTGGAGAAGGAGAGCGGCGAGGCTTCCATGTCGGACACTCTTGTGCCGCCACCACCGCCTCCACCGCCGTCTGGGAGACCGCACGGCAAACAGTCGGTGGGTCCGTCGGAGCCGCGGGTCACGGACGAGGCCGAGGCGCGGCTGCTTTTCCAAGTCGCCTCACCGGTGCGCCGCCGTCTTGAGAGGGCAACCTCGGTGCCGTGACCTCGGGAGACCGGCGCCGCCAGCTCGGCAGCCTTAGACGCCGAGGCCACAAGCGCCGCTCCCACCGGGTTGTTGCACGGAGGCGGCACCGGGCCGCTGAATCAAGCGCTTCTGGACATTCAGGCGAAGCTGCACGCTGAAGGCAACGCCCTTCAAACTTGCACCAGGGCGCATCTGGTAGCGCGGACGGCTGTCTGAGTACGTTTCCTTCTTCTTTTTGATTCTTGTTTTTCTCTGTGGGGGCGCGCCAGTGCACCCACTGGGCGTAGTCCCCGAGTTCCGGGCTGGCTGCTGAGCAGGCGGTTCGGAACTCCCTCTGGCGAGTTCCAAATACTAACTTTGTCTTCAATGACTTATTGCAGGAGTATCACAACCTCCGAGCCACTGCCTTCAACCGCAATGTTGAGGAGTTGAGCAAGCGGGCTGCCGACTTGTTGGAAAGCCGGAGTAAGTTCTTATTCTTCGCGGGGGCGCGCTAGCGCACCCGCGGGCTGTAGTCCCCGAGATCCGGGCCGACTGCTGAGCAGTCAGGCCAGATCTTCCCGGCGATCTTCTTTGCCGACGACTTATTTGTCTCTTCTTTCGCTCTTCAGGAGCCAACGCCGTTCTTCAGGAGCAGCTGGGCGAGGCCAATACCGCCCGGTGTGCTAAGGAGGAGGAGTGTAGCAAGCTTGCCGCGGAGCGCGACCTACTGGCGGCGCAGCTGGCCGAGCAGAAGGAGCTGCTCAAGAAGGCGCAGGACAAGGCCGAGAAGAAGGAGGCCGCTCTCCTGGCCGAGTTCGAGAGCGAGCGCTCCTCCTGGACTGACAGGGAGGCGATGCTGACCTCCGGCTTCCACGAGATCGAGGATATTGTTGATGGTAAGTTTCTTTCATTTCTTCGGGCTTCCGACTATGTGTCAGGCCGACTTCTGATTTTTCGACTTGCTTCTTTTTTGTCTTGGCAGACTTCTTCCCTGGTCACTCGCAGGCAGTCCCTCTGGCCATCGAGGCTGCTCGTGAGGCGCGAAGGGCAAGCGGTGAGGAGATCGCCGCTAATGCCCCCCGAACCATCGATGAGCAGCTTCTGAGCATTGAAGCCCGTCTTCGTCCGGCCCACCGGCAGATGCGCCGGCTTCAGCGTGCCGGCACCCAGGAGGTTGCCGCTTTGTGGCGGGATATGTCGGCTCTGTGCACTGCCAGTCGGACCGCCGACTGGCTGGAAGTCGCCGCCGGCCGTCTTGAAGCTTGGAAGGGTTCCTCGGCCTGGGCCGGAGTGCGCCGGGCCTTGGAGTTCGTCAAGGTGTGGTATCCGGGGCTGGACCTAGACCGTCTAGCCGCGTTCCGGTCAGAAGCCCAGGCCGAGCTGGAGGCCGTGGAGGGCGCCCTTATCGAGCGTGCGGCGGCCATCGCCGAGTACACGGACACTAGTGTCTTTGTGCCCGAGCAGGCTGAAGGCGGCGAGGAAGTGCCGCCAGAGTGGTTCGGGATGAACCTGGAGTGTGGCGAGGACTCGGCGGAGGTGATCGACTCCAGCACCAAGGAGGAGGACGAGGCGGAGGACGAAGGCGAGGCAGAGGTGCCAGAAGACGGAGCAGGCGGCCAGCCTCAGCTCGACCGCGCCTCCAGCAATGAGCCGCGTCGAGAGAAGGTGACTGCCGCCGGAGGCGATCAAATCGAGACCACCCAGCCGACTGCCCTGGCGCGTGACACCGCCATCTCCTCTGATCCTCCGATCCCAGATGCCGCCTCCTAGGCTGCCTTTTCCGCCTTTGCTTGTCTGTCTTAGTAATCTTTGGAAACTTTGTTAGATTCGAACAATTCAACCCGCAGGGTGTATCTTGAACTTCTATTCGAAGGTTCGGCCAAGGGCCTATGTAAATATTTATCCGATTTCCGTCTTTCCTTGCTTACTGCTCTTTAGGCTTTTCCCTTTGCCGCCTTCCTTTAGTCGCTGCCTTGCCAGTCGGATAGCCTCTCTGCGGACTGTCGCTGGGTCAAGTGCTTGGCTACTTCGGTAAGGCAAGTACTTGGCCGTTTGGAGTTTCTTTAGCAAGTCGGATAGAAAGCGACAGGCCAACTACCCAAGAGTCGGCCGTCCTTGATAGAGGTTAATAAAGACGGCGAGCCGACTACTCATGAGTCGGCTTTCTGCTTCAGAAATTCTGGAGGCCGTCTTACGCTATGTTCGTGCTTTAGGTCCTTAGCCATTTTTCGTGTGGGCGCCCGTTCTTCCTCACTCCTGCCTGCCTCACAGTCGCTCTGCGAGCTGCGGCTTTGCCAGGAGGCAGATTGGGCACCGCGCACTACTTGTCTGACTGCGGGAAGCTCCTCATAGCACAAGGCGGCGAGTCCCCAGGCCGACTAGTCTGGCCCGGTGCCAAGCGGCTTGTAATGAAAGTAATGTACTCGAAGGCATAATTCTTATCATACAGATAACAAAAAGGGCAGTCCTCGAGCTCGTCTCGGGGGGCCCAAAGTCTTAGTACTTTAATACAAAGGGGTAGTGCGATACATACTGCATTAACTGTAAAATCTTCGAAGAAGATTTGCATTCCACGGGCGCTTTGTCTCTTTGCCGGAGTCGTCCCTCTTGCGCGCTTGGGGCTTCTGAGCATCGATCAGATAGTAGGCGTCGTTCCCTAGCACCTTGCTGATGATAAAGGGGCCTTCCCAAGGTGCCGACAGCTTGTGCTGGCTGGCTGTTCGCTGGATCAGCCAGAGCACAAGGTCGCCTTCTTGGAAAGATCTTGGCCTGACCTTCCTGTTGTAGTATCGATGCAGACTCTGCTGGTAGATGCTGGACCGGCTGAGTGCCAACAGCCGGCCCTCTTCCAGCAGATCGACGCCGTCTTGACGTGCTTCTTCTGCTTCTTCCTCGGTGTACATGGTGACTCGCGGGGAGTCGAACTCAATGTCTGTTGGGATGACGGCTTCGGCACCATAGACGAGGAAGAAGGGTGTGAAGCCGGTTGACTTGTTTGGAGTCGTGCGCAGACTCTAGAGGACGGCTGGCAGCTCCTCAAGCCAACAGCCGGCAGATCGCTCCAGCGGTACGACGAGTCGAGGCTTGATGCCGGATAAGATGAGGCCGTTCGCTCGCTCCACCTGGCCGTTTGACTGCGGATGGCCAACAGACGCTAAGTCCAGTCGGATGCCCTGCGTCGCGCAGAAACGGGCCAAGGCGCCTTTGGCGAAATTCGTGCCATTATCGGTGATGGTGCTGTGTGGGATGCCGTACCGAGTTGTGATGTCAGCGATGAAGGTCACTGCAGTCGGACCATTCAACTTCTAGATGGGTTTCACCTCCACCCACTTGGTGAACTTGTCCACTGCGACAAGTAGGTGAGTCAAGCCACCTCGTGCCGTCTTGAATGGTCCCACCATGTCCAGGCCCCAGACTGCAAAGGGCCAGGCGATGGGGATAGTCTTGAGTGCGGAAGCTGGCTAAAGTGGCTTGGAACAGAAAATCTGGCACCCCTTGCACTTTTGGACTAACTCTTTGGCCTCTTCCAAGGCGGTTGGCCAGAAGAAACCGTGCCGGAAGGCTTTGGCAACGAGTGCCCTGGAGGCCGCGTGGTGACCGCACTCGCCTTCATGTCTCTGAGGATTGCTTGGCCTTGTTCTGCCTCGACGCAGCGTTGGAAGACGCCGGTAACGCTGCGCCTGACCAGCTCTCTGTTGACTATGGTGTAGGCTGCTGCTCGGTGTTGCACTTGTCGAGCCAAGATTTCATCGGTTGGCAGCTCTCTGTTTACTAAGAACCTGAGGATGGGCTGGGCCCATGAAGGTGCTGCTATTTCTTCAACTGCCACTAGTGCGACTTGGACGAGGGTGGCCGGGCTGGGAGGCGGCGGGTTGGAGTCCGCAGCCGCTTGCTGATTTGACAAAGTCCCGGGGCTGACTGGAGCAGTCCCCGGGCCGAGCTCTGGAGTCTTCGATCTTGCCACTGCAGTCCCCGGGCCGGGTTCTGAAGTCCCCGGGCCGGCTTCGACTGTATGTTTCTTGGAGTCGGATCCGTCTTCCTCAGGCGGAGCCGGCACAAAGATTGAATCTGATTCTGGTGACGGCTTGATAGAAGGCTTGAGGAGGCGCCGGAGGGCGACACCAGATGATATTGCCTGGCGGGTGGAGCCGATTCGTGCCAAGGCGTCTGCTTGGTCGTTGTCGTTCCTTGGCACATGGAGGAACTCACACCCTCGAAGTATCCGCTGAGTTGCTAGACGAGGAAACGATAGCTCGCCATATTTGCGTCCTTGGCGTCCTAATCGCCAGATGATTGCTGGACCACCAAGTCAGAGTCGCCATAACACAGGATCCGGCGAATGCCGAGTTCTTTGGCAAGCCGGAGCCCGTGGATGAGCGCCTCGTACTCGGCCACGTTGTTGGAGGCGGCAAAGTGGATCTGCAGCGCATATCCGAGCTTGTCGCCCTTGGGGGAAGTGAGGACGACGCCGGCTCCCAAGCCGGTGCTCATCTTGGAGCCGTCGAAGTGCATCCGCCAATGGGTGGAGTCGGGCGCTGGCGGCAGATACTGGGTCTCGGCCCAGTCGACGAGGAAGTCGGCCAGTGCTTGCGACTTGATGGAGGTGCGGGGCTCGTAGTAGATGGTGTAGGGGGCCAGGTTGATGGCCCATTTGGCCACTCGGCCAGAAGCATCTCAGCTTCCGATGATCTCGGCCAGTGGAGCTGTGCAGACCACAGTGATTGGATGCTCCTGAAAGTAAGGCTTCAATTTCTTGGCGGCAAAATGCACGCCGTAGCACATCTTCTGGTAATGGGGGTAGTTCTGCTTGGAGGCCGACAGTACCTCGCTCAAGTAATATACCGGTCTCTGGACAGGCAGCGCCTTGCCTTCCTCCTTGTGCTCGACTACAATGACTGTGCTGACTACTCGGCTGGTGGCGGCAATGTATAGGAGCATGGGCTCTTTGGGAGTCGGAGCCGCCAGCACAGGGGGAGTAGTCAACATCTTCTTTAGTTGGAGAAAAGCCTCGTCCGCCTTGGGAGTCCACTCAAAGAAGGTCGTCTTCGTCATGAGCTGATACAAGGGGAGAGCCTTCTCGCCCAGCCGACTGATGAATCGGCTGATGGATGCCAAACAGACGGTGAACTTCTACACATCTAACAGTCGTCTGGGTGCTTCCATCCTCTCGATGGCCTTGATCTTCACAGGATTGCACTCTATGCTGCGTTCGGAGACCAAGAAACCGAGGAGCTAGGCAGCTGGTACTCCTAAAACGCACTTCTCTGGGTTGAGCTTGATCTGGAATCGGCGCAGATTCTCAAATGTTTCCTTGAGGTCTTCCAGCAAGGTTCCATGCTTCTCCGTCTTCACCACTACATCATGCACATAGATGTGGGCATTTCTGCCGAGTTTCTTCAGGAGGCACTTCTGCATGCAACGCTGAAAGGTGGCGCCGGCGTTTCTTAAGCCGAACGTCATGGTCAGCTAGCAGAAGGCTCCAAACGGCGTGATGAAGGCGGTCTTCGGTCTGTCAGCCGGGTTCAGCTTGATCTGGTGATATCCTGAATATGCGTCTAGGAAACTCAACAGCTCGCATCTGGCTGTGGAGTCTATCACCTGATCGATTCTCGGCAGAGCAAATGGGTCCTTGGGGCAAGCTTTGTTGAGGCTCGTGTAATCAATGCACATACGCCACTGCTTGTTCTTCTTCAGCACCAGTACTGGGTTTGCCAGCCACTCTGGAAAAAAACACTTCCATGATGAAGCCGGCTGCCAGGAGCAGGGCTATTTCTTCTCCAACAACTCTTCTTTTTTCTTCTGACAGGCGGTGCAAGGGCTGCCTGACGGGCTTCATATCAGACCGGACGTGTAATTTGTGCTTGGCGAATTCCGTCGGGACACCAGGCATGTCCTTGGGGGACCATGCGAAGATGTCGCGATTCTCACGGAGGAAATCAACGAGCTCACCTTCCTATTTGCTGTCAAGGCCTGTGCCCATGATAGCGTATCTCTCCGGGTGCTCCGGGTCCAACGATATCTTCTTTGTTTCTTTGGCCGGCTTGAATGATCCTTCTGCTTCCGACTCCTTGGGGTCGGGCGATAACTCGGGCTGCTTGCCGGCCATCGCCACGACCCGATCAAGAAGCCGTTTCTCAGCCGTGATCACCAAGGACTCGGCCAGCCGACTACTTTCGGCCGCGCAAGCGGACGACTTCCTGTAGTCGCCGGACACGGTTAGGATTCCCTTGGAACCCGGCATCTTCATCTTGAGGTAGGCGTAGTGGGGGACCGCCATGAACTTGGCCAAGGCGGGTCGGCCAAGCAATGCGTGATATGGGCTTTCAAGGTCCACCACCTCAAACCAAATTGGCTCTCGGCGGAAATGATCCTTGTCTCTGAAGAGGACATCTATCAGGATCTTGCTGATTGGTGAGCAGGAAAGGCCAGGGACGATTCCGTGGAACACAGTCCGGCTGCTCTGAAGCTGTCTTTGCTTGATTCCTAATTTCTCCATTGTATCCTTGTACAGGATGTTGATACTGCTGCCTCCGTCTATCAGTACTCGCGAGAAGCGAGCGGCCCGCCTATCAGTGGCGAGTGTGGCGCCTAAGACCAAGGCGTAGGAGCCCGGACTCGGCATCACCTCTGGGTGATCAGCTCTGCTCCAACTGATAGGCTTTTTGGACCAATGCATGAACTCTGGAGTACTTGTCGCAACCGCATTCACTTCTTGCTGCTGTTGGCGCCTGCTGCGTCGGTCATCCGCTACACTGGTGAACACCACATAGGCTCCGTGCTCATCCGGGAACTCGTCTTGTATCGCGCCGACTGGCCTGACGGCCGGCTGCTGGGGCGGCTGTGGAGGAGGCGGCCCAGCAGGAGGGGGAGGGAGCAGGCTGTCCCCCTTGGCGATTCTGGTCAGCCAGTGGCATTTCCTGGTGGTGTGGTTTGACGGCTTCGCACCGCTGTGGAACTTGCAGGGACCGTCTAGAGTCTGCTCGTAGGAGAAAGCCGGCAGCCAGTTGGACTTGCCGCCCTTCTGTCGCTTCACCGGAGGCGGTCCCTCCAACTGCTGGTCCTCTGCTGTTGCCACTTGCCGACTGTTGGAAGTTGGCTGCGGGGCTTTGCACTTCTGGTCATTCTGCTATTGCCGCCGACTGGTGTCTCCAGCCGGAGTTCTTGGAGCCTGAGGGGCGACTTTGCCAGTTGTGCTGACCCGAATCTCCGCCTTCATGGAGGAGTCGGCCGTGGCGTACTTGTCCGCTGTGATCAGCAGCTCATCGAGGGTCTCCGGCTCGTCGCAGAGGAGCTTGTGCTTGAGGAGGGTGCCTTCTCTGCACCCGACAGTAAAGTACTCGATGGCCTGCACCTCGTGCACGCCTTCGCAGGAGTTCCGGAGTTCACCCCAACGCGTGAGGTAGTCGCGAGTAGACTCGTCAGGGCCTTGCACGCACAAGGAGAGTTGGTGTGGCTTGGTTGGTCGCTTGTACGTGCTGGTGAAGTTGTGGAGGAAAGCCTCGGTGAAGTCGACCCAACTGTTGATGTTGCGAGGCTTCAGACTGTTCAACCACATCCGGGCCGAGCCCTGGAGCATGAGCGGGACGTATCTTACGGCAACACGCTTGTTGTCGTTCGCTATGTTGACGGCGGTGGAGTAGTCGATCAGCCAATCTTCTAGCTTCACGGTGCCAGTATATTTGGGCGTGTCTCGGGGGAGCATGAACCCTTTGGGGAAGGGCTCATCTCGGATGCGGGGTCCAAAGCAGGGGGGACCCAACTCGTCTTCTTCTTCCAGCACCAGGGATCGGTGGAGTCGGTCGATCCAGTGGCGGGCGTCGTTCTCTCCGACTCCCTCTCGGCGGCCAAGGCGGTCGCCGAGAGTCGGATGTTCCACGGGCGGCGGGGAGACTCGCCTTTCTCTGCGAGGAGGGGGAGGCAGGTAGTCGTCCCGCCGTTCCACCGCTTTGGGGCGGCCGTCTTGGTCGCGCTCGATGGTGATGTGAGTCCGACTGTGGCTGACAGCCGGCTCCTGGTCCTTCTTCCCACAGGCCCCTCCAGTCGGCGTCCGAGACGTTGCACCTTGGTCTCGGCGAGGCGGTGGGTCGTCGTTTTGGCGCTGCGGCACCTCGGTGCAGCAGCTGGCATCATTCTGCGCGGCAGCCGCGTCGAGGAGCTGCTGAACTCGCTCCGTCATTACGCGGCGCTCTTCGCCTTCGAAGTTGTCAAGCTCGTCTGCCGCCGCCTGGGCGGCACGGATATTCTCTGCGGGCGTGGCATACACAGGGCGATCAGCCCCGAAGAGGTTGGCGATTGCCGCGCCGCGCTGTCGGACCGCGCCTAGGCGGCTAGGCCCGGTCGGAGCCGGCGAGGCGCCTACGGCGCGATCCATCTCGCGTTGGTAAGCTTCTGACAAGCGCCTCATGCTTGCCAGCTTCTTCGCGCCCTCGACGAGCTGAAGGTGGAGCGCCTCCAGCGTCTCGGCGTCGGCGTCTTCCGGAATCGGCGCTGCAAGGCCTCGCAGGGCCGTGTCAAGCGGGTCATGCGCTCCTTCGCCGGAGCGCTCGCCGTGGTCGAGGACGAGGACCTCAGTGACGGTGCTCCCGCCGCTCCCCGTGTAAGGGACCGACTCGTCGTAGACCACCACGTTGGTGGGGAACGCGTCGAGCGACAAGGTGTCGGAGTCGACCAGCATCGGGTCGGTGGATCCTATGGACTCCAGGTCCGCGGCAGGCTCGCCGGCGACGTGGAGTTGCTCGAGGAGGCCCACAAGGAGGCTCTCGGGGCCGCTCGTGCCTGCGTCGGACGCAGGCTCATCGGAGCGGCGAACCTCACCGATAAGATCGGCGAGGCAGCTGGCCGCACATGCGTTCTCAGTGCCGTGCAGCGTGTCGGCACAAACGCCATCCGGCGTGCCGGGCTGGCTGTGCTCGTCGGGGAGGAACAGGGTTCCCGTCCAGAGCAGATCTCCGGACGACGGTGCACCTCGCCCCAAGGTGGGCGCCAAATGTCGGTGGTTGGATACGACATATGCCAAAGGATGGCTTATCATGGTGGGAGCAAGTAGAACGTCGCCGGTGCCTGGAAGCGGGATGAGGCGAAGACATGCACGCCGGCGGAACTTACCCAGCTTCAGGGCTCTCCTAGGAGATAACACCCCTACTGCTGCTCTGCGGGGTCTCCGCATGATCACTAAGGCAAAGTGACTACAATGGTGCTCCTGGAGCTGTTTCGGGAGGCAGGAGAGGGCAAGGCTATCTCTCTCCTCCCTGTGCTATCTGGTCTATCTCTCTCTAGGTCCCAACCCTTTGCATGGGTGCCCCGGGGGGTTTATATAGGCCTATCCACCAGGGGTACAATAGTAATCCGGCTGGGCGCGGGTCCCAGCCGTCTGTCTCTCAGGCCGCCGTCTTCCCCGCTGGCTTCTGGGGCCCGCCGACTGGCGGGTCCCGCGGATAGGCTTGATACTGTAGCGGCACTCCTGATGACGCAGGCTCAGTCATTGGGTCGTGACAACAGTGCCGCCATCTATCGGGCGATCACTATCGCCATTCCCCATCCTATCTGGTTAATGGCTCGTGGGGCCCTGGGGAGGAGTCGGCCGACTCCAAGGAGGCCGACTCCCACAGGTCCGTCTTCGGGGCGCCCAGGCCGCCTTCAGCCCACCCACTGACAGGCGGCCCCGCCGTCTTCGGGCCGTACAGGCCGGAGTCGTGGGCACAATGCGTGGCGTACTATGGCTGAGGTCAGGGCAGGCATGGCAACAGTGCCGCGCCTCGCCGGAGATCTTCCAGCGATACGGCTCACTGTAGCCATGCCGGCCTTTCGTAAGCAGGGGGAACGACCACGTCGTGACCGTACCCTATATCATACTTCGGGATGAGGGAGGAGTCATGGGCCGACTCTCCATAGTCGGCCTCTCTGGAGGTCGCCAGCTCGGAGTCGGCTTATCTCGGAGTCGCCGTCTGGGACTCGGCTTGTCTTGGAGTCGCTCCTGGGAGTCGGCTTGAGGGGCGTGGCCTGCCCCGATGTCTTGAAAGGTCCTGGGACTCGGGTTAGCCTACCCGTGGCCCAATACTCCGACAACCCCCATGCCACGAGTGCTGGGGTGTTCGGGATAAACCTGAGCGCTCTTGTTCCCATTCTTTGGTCCATCTAGGGAGGTGCTCAGCACAACAAACAAGGCCATCGGATTTATAATGCTTTATCACTCTCACTTAGCCATAGAATTCTATAATTTTAAATTTCGGCGAAGCCCCTAGTATTCGGAAGACCGAGTTCGGGGCGATATCCGCGCCTAGGCCAGATAAATCCGGCTCCTCACTCTAAGCGACATAAGTCTTTAGGGACTCAAAAAACCTCGCGAACAGCGACCGGTCTCTCGCACTATCATGATGGTCAGTTTTAGCTTTCTCTACTGAGGTGTTAACCCAGCTCAACTGGGGCACAATCGCAGTAGTTCTCCCAGCTCTACCTTCGCCAACATTGCGGAACGTAAGGTACCAAAACATGGGAGTCGGGCAAACCCAACTATTGACCCAAGACATGATTCAGAGCCGATGCATATAATGCTATAAGTTTGGGGTGCCGCACTCATGAGAGTGTTCGGTCTTCTCACACCGTGTTATGGGTTGCTTAAGCCCCTGGTGTATTGGCCGTACCAAAGTGTACGGTTGCATAATGTCATGACTGAACACATTTGTATAAAAATAGATGAATACAATAATAGATAAGAGCTATGTATTGTTTATAAAAAAGGGCTGCTATGAAAGCAGAACGATACAAATAGTGCGATAAGCAAGAGATGGGATTATTTGACATGTCCCCCTCCAGGGGCAAGCTGCGAGACTTTAAGTAAAACAGGTATTTAGCTCGTTATAGAGACCACCTGGACATTTGACGTGGCTTGTTCTCTCCCTGGCTGTTGCATCGTGTGTTCGGTGAGTGTATTGCCGGACAGGCCTTCCGGATAGTTGGGTCCTGAAAGTATATAAAAAAAGCAAATGGCAAAATAGGGAGCCCCTAGTGCGGTTGAGCCGCATTCTGGGTGTGCCGTGGTTGAGCCCCTCCCCTTATGCCCATGGTATTTCCAAAGCGTAATTATGTACGCATGGTACCGCTATCGCCATCTGGCAAGGGCTGGGGTTGGAGCCGCACTGCTATGCTTGCTCGGAACGTGCCGACCGGTTTTGTTGTAGGTTACTTCGGGCGCGCTTGATGTTGTCCGGACGTTTAACACCCGGATTGGAGAATTGCCTTGAGAGGCCACTTTGTACTTCCGCCGCCAGGGCCGCCGTGTGCTCCTCCGTTTGGAGAGAGCGTTCGGTGTTTCCATTTACCGTAATGACTCCGCGAGGGCCTGGCATCTTGAGCTTGAGATATGCGTAGTGCGGCACCGCATTGAATTTTGCGAATGCGGTTCGTCCGAGCAGGGCATGATAGCCACTGCGGAATGGGACTATGTCGAAGATTAACTCTTCGCTTCGGAAATTATCCGGGGATCCGAAGACCACTTCGAGTGTAACCGAGCCTGTACAGCTGGCTTCTACACCTGGTATGACACCTTTAAAGGTTGTCTTTGTGGGTTTAATACTTGAGGGATCTATACCCATTTTTCACATTGATAAAGCAGGTTCAGGCTGCTGCCGCCGTCCATGAGGACTCTAGTGAGGTGAAATCCGTCAATGATTGGGTCTAGGACCAATGCAGCAAATCCGCCGTGACGGATGCTAGTGGGGTGGTCCCTTCGATCAAAAGTGATCGGGCAGGAGGACCATGGGTTGAACTTTGGGGCGACTAGCTCCAACGCATAAACGTCCTTGAGAGCATGCTTCTGCTCCCTTTTGGGGATATGGGTTGCGTATATCATGTTCACCATCAGCACTTGCGGGGGGAAGCCCTGCTGTCCTCTGTGGTTCGGCGGCCGGGGCTCCTCCTTGTCATTGCTATGCAGCCCCTTGTCTCTGGTTTCGGCACTTAACTTGCCTGCCTGCTTGAACACCCAACAATCCCTGTTGGTGTGGTTGGCTGGTTGTTCGGGGGTGCCGTGTATCTGGCACGAGCGATCGAGTATCCGGTCTAAACTGGATGGGCCCGGAGGGTTTCTTTTGAATGGCTTCTTCTGCTGACCAGGTTTAGAGCCTCTGAATCCGGCATTAACTACCGTATCCTCGGTATTGTCGCTGTTAATGCGGCGCTTGTGCTTGTTGCGACGTGACCTGCCATTGTTGTCCTTGGTATCCGAATTGCCAGGGCTCTTGGTTATGCTATTGCTACGAGCTAGCCAGCTGTGTTCTCCCGCGCAAAAGCGGGTCATGAGTGTCATGAGGGCTGCCATAGATTTCGGCTTTTCCTGTCCTAGGTGCCGGGCAAGCCATTCGTCTCGGATGTTGTGCCTGAAGGCTGCAAGGGCCTCGGCATCGGGACAGTCGACTATTTGATTTTTCTTGGTTAGGAATAGTGTCCAGAATTGTCTGGCCGATTCCTCTGGCTGCTGGATTATGTGGCTTAGGTCATCGGCGTCTGGTGGTCGCACATAAGTGCCCTGGAAGTTGTCAAGGAACACGGATTCTAGGTCCTCCCAGTGACTAATTGACTCTACTGGCAGGCTGTTAAGCCAATGCCGAGCTGGTCCTTTAAGCTTGAGCGGGAGGTATTTGATGGCGTGTAGATCATCACCACGGGCCATGTTGATATGAAGGAGATAATCCTCGATCCATACCGCGGGATCTGTTGTGCCATCGTATGATTCGATGTTTACGTGTTTAAAACCCTCGGGGATTTGATGATCCATTACTTCGTCTGTGAAGCATAGTGGGTGTGCGGCACCCCTGTACTGGGCTATATCACGACGTAGCTCGGATGAGCTTTGTCTGTTGTGTTCGTCCTGGCCGTATTTATCATATCCGGTGTGACGGTTATCGTCACGTGACGTGGGGCGCCCACGCGATCCGTAGATTGATCTTGTTTGCCTTGCCTTATCCTCCAATATGTCTCGCAGGTCTATTTTGTTTCCCCGTGCTCTGGTATTTTTGGAGCGGCGCCGGGGTGCGACTTGAGTTGAGGGCCGAAAGGCCTCTCTGTCGCGGCCACGGGGTGGCCGATCGGGTGCATCGTACGCTGGTGATGTAGGTTTAGTTGCTTCCTCCTCTAGTTGGGGTAGCATCCTGCGCTTTGGGTAGCTCTTGGAGGGGCGTTCGAGTTTATACTCTTCGGCCGCCAGGACTTCAGTCCATCTGTCGGCTAGCAAGTCTTGGTTAGCTCTAAGTTGCCACTGTTTTTTCTTGGGGCTGCTTGCCGTGGCCATAAGCCTGCGTTTGAAACGCTCTTGTTCGACGGGATCCTCTGGCTCGACGAATTCGTCGTCGTCGAGGCTTGCCTCGTCTTCGGAGGAAGGCATATAATTGTCGTCCTCGACCTCCCTATCTGCCGCTCTCTCATGAGGGCTGGCTCCTCCGTCCTCCTGCGCTGAATCCTGCTGGAGGGGGTTGTCTTTGGCACTGTCCGGGGTGTTGTTGTCTCCATTGCCGGACTCGCCATTTTTGCTTTGGTGGGATTTAGAGTGGCGCCGCTGACGTCGGCGCTTGGGTTGTTTCTTGGAGGGGTCGTCCTCCATTTTTTCATCGCCATCCCCTGATTTGGGGGTGTCCACCATGTATATGTCATATGACGATGTGGCTTTCCAGTGCCCTATAGGTGCTGATTCTTGGTTGTCTCCTTCATCGGCGTCCATACCGTCGATGTCTTCGGAGTCGAAGTCTAGCATGTCGGTTAGATCGTCGATAGTGTGTCACGCCCAATATACGACCCTATCCAAAAGGAACTCGAAGGTCCCACCAAGGATAGACCCGCATATTGAAACGCTTTTGCAAGGTGGATGTCATTACATCAACATTACATAATAGATGGGGATACATACATAAGGCATACAATGCCACATGAATACAACATCACAATACATAAGAGCATCGTCCGACTACGGATGAATCACAAATAGAAACTCAAACGACATCCACCCTGCTAGCCCAGGCTGCCGACCTGGAACCTATCCCCTGATCGAAGAAGCAGAAGAAGGAGAACTCCAATACAAGCAAACATCGCTCTCGCGTCATGATCATCACATAACCTGTACCTGCAACTGTTGTTGTAGTAATCTGTGAGCCACGAGGACTCAGCAATCCCATTACCATGGGTATCAAGACTAGCAAAGCTTAAAAGGGAAAGGAAGGGGTAAAGTGGTGAGGCTGCAGCAGCGGCTAAGCATGATATGGTGGCTAACATACGCAAATAAGAGCGAGAAGAGAGCAAGCGGAACAGTCGTCAACTAGTAATGACCAAGAAGTGATCCTGAACTCCTACTTACGTCAAACATAACCCAGAAACCGTGTTCACTTCCCAGACTCCGCCGAGAAGAGACGATCACGGCTACACACGCGGTTGATGCGTTTTAATTCGGATCTGGTGTCAAGTTATCTACAACCGGACATTAACAAATTCCCATCTGCCAATAACCGCAGGCACGGCTTTCGAAAGATTATACCCTACAGGGGTGTCCCAACTTAGCCCATGACAAGCTCTTGCGATCAACGAAGGAATAGACCTTCTCCCAGGAAGCCCGATCAGACTTGGAATCCCGGTTTACAAGACATTTCGACAATGGTAAAACAAGACCAGCAAGACCGCCCGATGCACCGACAATCCCGATAGGAGCTGCACATATCTCGTTCTCAGGGCAACACCGGATGAGACAGGCTACGAGTAAAACCAGACCTCGAGTTGCCCCGAGGGGGCCCCGCAGGCGGCTCGGTTCGGACCAACACTTAGACAAGCACTGGCCCGGGGGGGGGGCTAAAATAAAGATGACCCTCGGGTTGGCCGACCCAAGGGAAGGTATAGGTGGTGGTGAGGCAAATGGTAAAACCAATGTTGGGTCTTGCTGGAGGAGTTTTATTCAAAGCGAACTGTCAAGGGGGTCCCATAAATCACCCGACCGCGTAAGGAACGCAAAATCCGGGAACATAACACCGGTATGATGGAAACTAGGGTGGAAAGAGTGGAACAAAACACCAGGCAAAAGGCCGAGTCTTCCACCCTTTACCAAGTATATAGATGCATTAATAATATAAGAGATATTGTGATATCCCAAACAAAATCCTGTCCACCATGGAGCAATCTTCAACTTCACCTGCAACTAGCAATGCTATAAGAGGGGCTGAGCAAAAGCGGTAACATAGCCAAACAACGATTTGCATGGGAAAGGTGTCAAAGGTTAGGGGTTCATGGCAATTTGGGATGGCTTGATAAATAGGTGACCGGGGCGGAGATTAGTGGGCGATGATTCAGGCATCAAGATGATCCCAAATGAACATGATGCAATGGAATTAAATGATGTACTCGTTGAGGCGAACAATTTGACATATTACACACGCAAAATGGAGCTACGGATGCGGAGATACGGCATAACGAACATGGCATAATTATTACAAAAAATCTTGGACTTGGCAGTTTTCGGGAAAAAAACATATGAGCGCAAAATAACTAAACTGCGACCGGGGCGGAGATTAGTGGGCTGCTCACCCTGGGCCAACAATAGCTGGTTCGAGGCCGCGGGGACGCTGGGCTGAGCCTGCTCGCTGGGCCGTGGCACGGGGCCCACGTGGACGAGGTCAACAGCGCCGGGCGGAGGCCGATTGGATCGGGCGCCTCCTGATCCGCGGCGGCGGCGACACTTCGGGATTCCGGCGAGGACGGAGGAGGTCAACGGTGCGGCGGAGAGACGGGGACCACCGGATCCGGAAGAAGGCGAGGCCAGGGACCCGTTCCCGGCGGCGAGGTGGCCTGGGGAGGCGCTGGTGCGGAGCTCCGAGGCGCAGGGCACCGCGGCGGCGCACTCCAGTGACGGTTGGCCTCGGGCCGATCGGGCGAGCGGGCGACGACGGATGGAGCGGAGGGTGCGGGGCTCGGGCGGCTCGAGCAGGGGCCGGGAGGCGCAGCCAGGCGGTGGAGGGAGGCACGCCGGCGAGCGGCACCGGCGATGGCGGCGGA
>NC_041381.1:177584685-177615757 GCF_002162155.2 Triticum dicoccoides
CGGAGGGCCGAGGCGGCGGCGGCTACGGGCCCGGCGAGGTTCGGTTCGGCCCGGGGCGGGCCGGATCTGGGCCCCGGGCGGCGGCGCGCGGTGGAAGGACGACGGATGAGAGAGAGGGCCGGCGCGGATGAGGTGGCGAGGCGCGGTTGGAGGAGAGGGGCGGCGGGGTGACGTGGCAGATCCTGATTGGGCGGAACGACGTGTCCGGCGAACATGTCTGGCGCGGATGGACATGTCCGGCGGCGTGGAGGAGTTAGGCTAGGGTTTTGGACTGCGGGAATTTCGGGGGAGGCCACATATTTATAGGTAGAAGGAGCTAGGAGTGTCCAAATGAGGAGCGGTTTTCGGCCACGCGATCGTGATCGAACGACCGAGAGCATGGAGGGGAGTTAGATGGGTTTTGGGACACTTTGGAGGGGGTGTTGGGCTGCAAAGAGAAGGAGGCTTTACGGTTACCCGGTTAACCGTTGGAGTACCAAACGACCTCCAAATGGCACGAAACTTGACAGGCGGTCTACCGGTGGTATACCAAGGCCACTTGGCAAGACTCGGTCCATTCCGAGAACGTTTAACACCCACTCACAACGAGATATGAAAGGGGAACGCCGGAGGGCATAGGAGTGCCGGATTGCAAAACGGACAACGGGGAAAAGGCTCGGATGCATGAGACGAACACGTATGCAATGCAATGCACATGATGACATGATATAATGCAACACGCAATCAAATGACATGGCAACGATAGCGAATAACTGGCGGACACCTGGTGCATCGAATCCGGGGCGTTACATAGTGGCTACAAAGTGGGTGGTGGGTGGGTTTCGAATTTCTTCGTCGTTCGCATCCCAACCATGCTGACCATAGTCCGGCTAGGGCTCTCCTGATAAAGAGAGAGAGAGACTTTAGTGAATTCAGGATATCGCCAAAGGGCGAGTGCTGAAAGATGTCCGCGGCGGTGAACTCCACGATCGGAGCCCAATCGGGTTCGATCAGAAGGGGTGCAGAAGATTCGGAGTCCGGCACCTTGGAGTCATAGGCCTCGCAAAGGACTAGGCTGGTATTCGGCTCTATCGCCGTAGAGATTGCGGCTCCTGGGGCGGTGTCCAACCGTCCGTCCCCGACTGGCGCAGTCAGCTCTGAGCTAATGGTCAGAGCGGACACCTGAGCGGCGCTCTGGGCGCTGTCCGGCGGCAGAGCTAGATCATGCCCATCGTGACAGTGCGGCACGCTCGGCCATGGCTCGAATCCGTCGAAGATCAAGTCCCCGCAGATGTCGGCCGTGTAGTTTAAGCTTCCAAACCTGACCTGATGGCCAGGGGCATAGCTTTTGATCTGCTCCAGATGGCCAAGCAAATTGGCCCGCAGTGCGAAGCCACCGAATACGAAGATCTATCCGGGGAGAAAAGTCTCACCCTGGACCGCGTCGTGGTTGATGATCGAAGGAGCCATCGGGCCTAAAGGTGAAGACACAAAGGAACTCTCAATGAAAGCACCAATGTCGGTGTCAAAACCGGCGGATCTCGGGTAGGGGGTCCCGAACTGTGCGTCTAGGCGGATGGTAACAGGAGACAAGGGACACGATGTTTTTACCCAGGTTCGGGCCCTCTTAATGGAGGTAAAACCCTACTGCTGCTTGATTAATATTGATGATATGGGTAGTACAAGAGTTGATCTACCACGAGATCAGAGAGGCTAAACCCTAGAAGCTAGCCTATGGTATGATTGTTGTTCATCGTATGGACTAAAACTCTCCGGTTTATATAGACACCGGAGAGGGCTAGGGTTACATAGAGTCGGTTACAATGGGAGGAGATCTTCATATCATATCGCCAAGCTTGCCTTCCACACCAAGGAAAGTCCTATCCGGACACGGGACGAACTCTTCAATCTTGTATCTTCATAGTCCGGGAGTCCGACCAAAGGTCATAGTCTGGCCATCCGGATACCCCCTAATCCAGGACTCCCTCAGGGAGAAACATCATAAGATCCAACTACAGTAGCAAAGCTCGGGATACATAAAGATCGTGCCATAGAGGGAACACGAGAGAGAACACGAGAGAGAGAAATCAAACACATAGCTACTGGTACATACCCTCAGCCCCGAGGGTGAACTACTCCCTCCTCGTCATGGAGAGCGCCGGGATGATGAAGATGGCCATCGGTGATGGATTCCCCCTCCGGCAGGGTGCCGGAACGGGCTCCCAAGAGGTTTTTGGTGGCTACAGAGGCTTGCGGCGGTGGAACTCCCGATCTATCTTTTTTTCTGATGGTTTTAGGGTACGTAGGCATATATAGGCGAAAGAAGTCGGTCGGGAGGTGCTCGAGGGGCCCACGAGACAGGGGGCCGCGCCCTGTAGGGGGGGCGCCCCTATCTCCTGGGCTCCTCGAGGGTCTTCTGACTTGATCTCCATTCCTCCAGGATGATATTCTTCCAAAAAATCACGATGCCGAAGGTTTCATTCCGTTTGGACTCCATTTGATATTCCTTTTCTTCGAAATACTGAAACAGGCAATAAAACAACAATATGGGCCGGGCCTCCGGTTAATAGGTTAGTCCCAAAAATGATATAAATATGTAAAATAAAGCCCATAAACATCCAAAAGGGGTAATATAATAGCATGGAACAATCAAAAATTATAGATATGTTGGAGACGTATCAAGCACCCCCAAGCTTAATTCATGCTCGTCCTCGAGTAGGGAAATGGTAAAAACTGAATTTTTGATGTGGAATGCTACCTCGCATAATTCTCAATGTAATTTCCTTTATTGTGGCATGAATGTTCAGATCCAAATGATACAAAATAAAAGTTCATATTAACATGAAAATGGTGATACTTCAAGCATACTAATCAAAGTAATCATGTCTTCTCAAAATAACATGGCCAAAGAAAGTTATCCCTACAAAATCATATAGTCTGGCTGTTGCTCTATCTTCATCACACAAAGTATTTAATCATGCACAACCCCGATGATAAGCCAAGCAATTGTTTCATACTTTAATAATCTCAAACTTTTTCAACTTCCACGCAATACATGAGCGTGAGCCATGGACATAGCACTATATGTGGAATAGAATGGTGTTTGTGGAGAAGACAAAAAAGGAGAAGATAGTCTCACATCAACTAGGCGTATCAACGGGCTATGGAGATGCCCATTAATAGATATCAATGTGAGTGAGTAGGGATTGCCATGCAACGGATGTACTAGAGCTATAAATATATGAAAGCTCAACAAAAGAAACTAAGTGGGTGTGCATCCAACTTGCTTGCTCACGAAGACCTAGGGCACTTTTGAGGAAGCCCATCATTGGAATATACAAGCCAAGTTCTATAATGAAAAATTCCCACTAGTATATGAAAGTGACAACATATGAGACTCTCTATCATGAAGATCATGGTGCTATTTTGAAGCACAAGTGTGGAAAAAGAGATAGTAGCATTGTCCCTTCTCTCTTTTTCTCTCATTTTATTTATTTTTGTTTTTTTTTCTTTTCTTTGGCCTTCTTTTTTTCTTTTTGGCCTTTCTATTTTTTTTCTTTTTTTCTTTTTGTAAAGTCCGAAGTCTCATCCCGACTTGTGGGGGAATCATAGTCTTCATCATCCTTTCCTCACTAGGACAATGCTCTAATAATGAAGATCATCACACTTTTATTTACTTACAACTCAAGAATTACAACTCAATACTTAGAACAAAATATGACTCTATATGAATGCCTCCGACGGTGTACCGGGATATGCAATGAATCAAGAGCGACATGTATGAAAATTATGAAGGCGGCCTTGCCACAAATACAATGTCAACTACATGATCATGCAAAGAGCAATATGACAAAAGTAATGGGTGTCATATGAACGGAATGGTGGAAAGTTGCATGGCAATATATCTTGGAATGGCTATGGAAATGCCATAATAGGTAGGTATGGCGGCTGTTTTGAGGAAGGTATATGGTGGGTGTATGGTACCGCCGAAAGTTGCACGATACAAGAGAGGCTAGCAATGGTGGAAGGGTGAAAGAGTGCGTATAATCCATGGACTCAACATTAATCAAAAGAACTCATGCACTTATTGCAAAAATTTAGAAGTCATCAAAAACCAAAGCACAACGCGCATGATCCTAGGGGGATAGATTGGTAGGAAAAGACCATCGCTCGTCCCCGACCGCCACTCATAAGGGAGACAATAAATAAATAAAATTGTGCTCCAACTTCATCACAAAGTGGTTCACCATACGTGCATGCTATGGGAATCACAACCCTCAACACAAGCATTTTTCATAATCACCTCAACTAGCATGACTCTAATATCACTACCTCCATATATAAAAACAATTATCAAGCATCAAATTGATCATAGTATCCAATTCTTTTCTATGATAGTTTTTATTATACCCAACTTGGATGCTCATCATTGTAGGACCAACTTTGTAACCATAGCAAATACCATGTTGTTCTAAAAGGCTCTCAAAAAGATACAAGTGAAGCATGAGAGACTAGCAATTTCTACAAAATATAACCACCGCCTTGCTCTAAAAGATATAAGTGATGCACTAGAGCAAATGACAAACTACTCCGAAAGATATAAGTGAAGATCAATGAGTAGCTAAATAAATAAGTAACTATGTGAAGACTCTCTCTCATTTAAGAATTTCAGATCTTGATACTCTAATCAAAAAGCAAGCAAAACAAAATAAAATGACATTGCAAGGATAGCACAACTCATGTGAAGAAGCAAAAACTTAGGCTCAACCAATAATAACCGATAATTATTGAAGAAGAAAGATGGGATGCCTACCGGGGCATCCCCAAGCTTAGATGCTTGAGAATTCTTGGAATATTATCTTGGGGTGCCTTGGGCACCCCCAAGCTTGAACTTTTGTGTCTCCTTAATTCCTCTCATATCATGGTTTCTCTTTTTATCAAAAGCTTCATCCACACCAAACTCAACAAGAACTCGTGAGATAGGTTAGTATAAACCAATGCAAAACCTTATCATTTTCTACTGTAACAAATCACTAATATTATTATTCCACATTGCATACTAAATGAATCTGCATATTTAATACTCCTATCCTCAAATAGAATCATTAAACAAGCAAACATATGAAAATAATGCAAACATAACAGCAATCTGCCAAAACAGCACAGTCTGAAAAGAATGCAAGAGTATCAATACTTCCCTAACTCCAAAAATTATGAAATAAAATTCCCACTGTAGTAAATTTATCAGAGCTCATTATGAAAAAAGTTTCAACATTATATAATCATCATAAATAGGAGGCATGCTATCATCATAATAAATTTGCTCATCAAAACATGGGGGACAAAAAATATCATCTTCATCAAACATAGCATCCCCAAGCTTGTGGCTTTGCATATCATTAGCATCATGGATATTCAAGGAATTCATACTAACAACATTCCAATCATGCTCATCATTCAAAGATTTAGTACCAAACAATCTAATGCATTCTTCTTCTAGCACTTGAGCACAATTTTCCTTTCCATCATTCTCACCAAAGATATTAAAAAGATGAAGCGTATGAGACAAACTCAAATCCATTTTTTTTGTAGTTTTCTTTTATAAAATAAACTAGTGATAAAACAAGAAACAAAAAGATTCGATTGCAAGATCTAAAGATATACCTTCAAGCACTCACCTCCCCGGCAACGACGCCATAAAAGAGCTTGATGTCTACTACACAACCTTCTTCTTGTAGACGTTGTTGGGCCTGCAGGTGCACAAGTTTGTAGGACAGTAGCAAATTTCCCTCAAGTGGATGACCTAAGGTTTATCAATCCGTGGGAGGCGTAGGATGAAGATGGTCTCTCTCAAACAACCCCGCAACCAAATAACAACGAGTCTCTTGTGTCCCCAACACACCCAATACAATGGTAGATTGTATAGGTGCACTAGTTCGGCGAAGAGATGGTGATACAAGTGCAATATGGATGGTAGATATAGGTTTTTGTAATCTGAAATAATAAAAACAGCAAGGTAACTAATGGTAAAAGTGAGCGTAAATGGTATTGCAATGATAGGAAACAAGGCCTAGGGTTCATACTTTCACTAGTGCAAGTTCTCTCAACAATAATAACATAGATAGATCATATAACAAGCCCTCAACATGCAAAAAAGAGTCACTCCAAAGCCACTAATAGAAGAGAACAAACGAAGAGATTATGGTAGGGTACGAAACCACCTCAAAGTTATTCTTTCGGATCAATCTATAAAGAGTTCGTACTAGAATAACACCTTAAGACACAAATCAACCAAAACCCTAATGTCACCTAGATACTCCATTGTCACCTCAAGTATCCATGGGCATGATTATACAATATGCATCACACAATCTCAGATTAATCCAACCAACACAAAGTACTTCAAAGAGTGCCCCAAAGTTCCCAGCGGAGAGTCAAGAACGTGTGCCAACCCCTATGCATAGGTTCATGGGCGGAACCCGCAAGTTGGTCACCAAAACATACATCAAGTGGCACATGATATCCCATTGTCACCACAGATAAGCACGGCAAGACATACATCAAGTGTTCACATAAAAGACTCAATCCGATAAGATAACTTCAAAGGGGAAACTCAATTCATCACAAGAGAGTAGAGGGGGAGAAACATCATAAGATCCAACTACAATAGCAAAGCTCGGGATACATCAAGATCGTGCCATAGAGGCAACACGAGAGAGAACACAAGAGAGAGAGATCAAACACATAGCTACTGGTACATACCCTCAGCCCTGAGGGTGAACTAATCCCTCCTCGTCATGCAGAGTGCCGGGATGATGAAGATGGCCACTGGTGATGGATTCCCCCTTCGGCAGGGTGCCGGAACGGGCTCTCGAGAGGTTTTTGGTGGCAACAGAGGCTTGCGGCGGCGGAACTCCCGATCTATCTTGATTTCTGATGGTTTTAGGATACGTAGGCATATATAGGCGAAAGAAGTCGGTCGGGAGGTGCTCGAGGGGCCCACGAGATAGGGGGCCGTGCCCTGTAGGGGGGGGGGGCGCCCCTATCTCCTGGGCTCCTCGAGGGTCTTCTGACTTAATCTCCAAGCCTCCAGGATGATATTCTTCCAAAAAATCACGATGCCAAAGGTTTCATTCCGTTTGGACTCCGTTTTCTATTCCCTTTCTTCGAAATACCGAAACAGGCAATAAAACAACAATATGGGCTGGGCCTCCGGTTAATAGGTTAGTCCAAAAAATGATATAAATATGTAAAATAAAGCCCATAAACATCCAAAAGGGGTAAGGTAATAGCATGGAACGATTAAAAAATATAGATACTTTGGAGATGTATCAGCAACCGGCAACCTCCTTGCCGGGGGTCACTCGTCTTGGGTTTATTGGTGGCGCCGGTATTGTCGGATCCCTCGACGACAAGCACGGTCTTGCCCTTGCGCTTCCTATTATGACGCCGGCCCTTCTTTGCCGGGGTGGCAGTATCATCCGCGGAGTCGATTTCCACGCCGACGTCTTCGCCGGGGTACTTCCTTCCCTCTTCAGCCCGAGCGCACCGGTCGGCCAGAACGTAAAGTTCGGCCACATCCTTGACCTTGTTCATCGCTAGCTCCTCACGCATCTTACGATTGCGCACATTCTAATGGAATGCACTGATCACGGCGGCAGGATGAACGTCAGGAATGTTGTACTGCACTCGGCTAAACCTTTGGATGTACGTACGCAAGTTTTCTCCTTCTTTCTGGGGGATGATGTGCAAGTGGCTCGCCTGGCCATGAGCTTGGTGGCCTCCCGTAAAGGCGCCAACAAACTCATGACACAGATCCACCCAAGAAGAAATGGAGTCCACCGGCAAGTGCATCAACCAAGACATAACATTGGGCTTGAGTGCCAACGGGAAGTAATTGGCAAGCACCTTATTGTCGTGGGCCCCAGTAGCTTGCATCGCGATGGTGTAGATGCTAAGGAACTCCGATGGGTGAGTCTTGCTGTTGTACTTCTCACCAACGTCGGGGTTGAACATGCGGTGGGAGGGCCACTGGAACTGCCGCAACTCACGGGTGAAGGCCGGACAACCCACCTCGTAGGGTAGGCCACCGTAGCCTCCCAGTGCTGGGTGGTCAGTAGTGGGCCCTGCCACCTGTCTGACTGGTGGCGCGCATCACACCGACGCTTGATGGTGGTTTGAGCATCTTCATGAGCTCGCTCCCAAAGAACTTGGCGTTGGTCGCGGTGGGTTCGCGGGTCAGACGATGCTACGGAGATATCATCACGAGCGTCGTCGCGACGGACCGACACCCGCGGTGGCCGGTATGGAGGAGGGGAGTGCACCGTGGCCCCATCGCCTTCGGCCCGACCTCCGCTGGCGTGCGGTGGCTCGACGGAGCGATGGCCCACGGGTCCCGCCGGCCGCAACTCATCGTTGTTAGCGATGCCGACGAGGCTCCAGACGGTGGCCCTCCATTCATCAAGCTTTGCCGCAGCGGGAGGAAAGTCGAGGAGCAGTTGCGCACGCTAGGGCTTCTGCTAGCGTGGGCGGCGGCGAAAGCTGTATGGACCGTGATGCGCTTCGACTTCTAACAGCGCTAGAAGGAGCCCTATCACGGCCCCGCAGCATGCATGCTGGCCCTCCTCATCATGCGAAGGGCGCATGGGACTCTTCCAAGGGTGGCGCCCAGGGTCACCAGCAAGGCGGTGCTGCTCATCGCGCACGACCTGTGAAGAGCGCGCCATGGGCGCCGGTGTTGGTGTCTTGGAGGTCGCCGTGCCACCGACTAGCGGCACGACGACGCCCTTGGAGGGCCCCGCGCTGCCCGCGGGGGGCCTGACTCCGTCTCTGGAGCTCGCGATGCGTGGCTCGTCGCCTGGCGTACGAACGATGCTGCTCACCAGGCCTGGACTGCCAGGGTGATGTGGATGTTCACGGGCCGCGCCACGGGTTCTCTCCACGACTGGCCCGCTACTGGTCTGCACCGGTACTGGCAGTCCGGTCCCGAACGAACTGATCGCCGTGGTCATCTTCTTCTTAGGATCCATGGCGATGAAGAACTGCTAGGCCAACTACTAGACCAGATTCTCACAATTGCGCCCCCTACCTGGCGCGCCAAAGATGTCGGTGGGAAACGACACCTATGGGATCACGAGGATCCCTTCTGCGGTTGCGGGGTGCGGGATTGTGAGAAGAGCAGGATTAGCAATTAGCACAAGGATCGTTTACCCAGGTTCGAGCCGCGAGGATGCGTAAAACCCTAGTCCTGCTTTGGTGGATGTATTGAGTGTTCTTGAGCTCCTGAACTAGCTATGGTGGCTGCATGGTTCAAAAGAGCCGAATCCCTCTCCAGTACACCATGGACCTCCTTTTATAGTCGAAAGGGGCTGCCACAGTGGCACACAAGAGGTGGAAAGGCCCACAGTGCTATGAGCTTATGCTCGTATTACAGGACAAGACACATTTAATGCGTAGCTTAGGTGTCCTCTTGCTTTATCGGGGACTGGAGCGAGGCCCGTCCCATTCGTCACCGCTCCTCCTCGCTTCGACACGTGTCCTGGCAAGCAATGCATGCGGTGCCGTGTAGGCAGGCATGCAGCTGAGGTGGCGCGATGGTGGAGCCTCCACAAAGATCTGCATGCCGCCACGCAGGCGTGTGCTGAGTTGGCCTGGAAGCTGCATGTTGCCACACAGGTGCTTGCCCAGCTGGTTGGGCTGGCAGCTGCATGTGAATGGCGGTAGAGACTTGGTTGGTGCGGGCCTGGTAGTGGCCCCGCTAACGCCCTTGGCAAGGGTCTTGCCGAGTGGCCCGGCAAGGGTCTTGCCGTGGCGCGCTGTCGTCCCCGGCAAGGATCTTGGGGGGGGGGTCTTGTGGGTTTCCTCGGCAAGAATCTTGTCGAGGATTGTTGCCTTCCAATCCTCATATGATCTTGAATATTCTTTGTCTTCACAAAGATCTGCATGCCACCATGGAGGTGCCTCCCGAGCCCTGGCCCAACGTGGTTGATGGTGTTGGAGACCGTGGGTTTGAGGGTGGATCACTCCGCTGGTGTGGGCGAGCCGCCCCGACAAGGGTCTTGCCGGGGCTGCTGAGGCTGCCCCGGCAAGGGTCTTGCCGGGGAAACCTGCTTTGTCCATCTTCTCTCTGTGGTCTCGGTCTTTGGCTTTTCTCCGGCTCCCCTCCTTTGCCCTGCTATGTGCAGCCGTGGCGCGTGGCCCTGACTGCCCGTGCACAAGTAAAGGGGTCAAAAGGAGAGCCCCTACTTTTGTACAGCGACAACAAGCTGGAAGCGGCAGGTGTCATTCACGAGGTTCGCTACCCCGAATGGCTGGCAAACCCTGTTGTTGTGCCGAAAAAGGGAGGAAAGGAGCACATGTGTGTCGGCTTCACCAACCTCAACAAGGCCTGCCCTCAAGATCCATTCCCACTCCCTCGCATCGACCAAATCATCGACTCCACCGTTGAGTGCGACCTGTTGTGCTTCCTGGATGCAATTTTGGGCTATCATCAAATCAAAATGGCGATAGAAGACGTGGAGAAGACGGCCTTCCTAACCCCATGATACGTCTTCAACGTATCTATAATTTTTGATTGTTCCATGCTATTATATTACCCCTTTTGGATGTTTATGGGCTTTATTATACACATTTATATCATTTTTGGGACTAACCTACTAACCGGAGGCCCAGCCCGTATTGCTGTTTTTTGCCTATTTCAGTATTTCGAAGAAAAGGAATATCAAACGGAGTCCAAACAGAATGAAACCTTCGGGAGCGTGATTTTTGGAACGAACGTGATTCAGGGGACATGGAGTGCAAGTCAAGAAGCAGCCGAGGCGGCCACGAGAGGGTAGGGTGCCCCCCTACAGAGCACACCCCCTGTCTCGTGGGCCCCTCGGGCGGCCACCGACGTACTTCTTCCTCCTATATAAGCCTACGTACCCCAAAAACATCCAAGGGAGCCAACAAAACACAATTTTCACCGCCGTAACCTTCTGTATCCGCGAGATCCCATCTTGGAGCCTTCGCCGGTGCTCCGCCGGAGTGGCAATCGACCACAGAGGGCTTCTACATCAACACCATAGCCCCTCCTATGAGTTGTGAGTAGTTTACCATAGACCTACGGGTCCATAATTATTAGCTAGATGGCTTCTTTTCTCTTTTTGGATCTCAATACAATGTTCTCCCCCTCTCTTGTGGAGATCTATTCGATGTAAACTCCTTTTGTGGTGTGTTTGTCAAGATCCGATGAATTGCGGGTTTATGATCAAGTTTATCTATGAGAAATATTTAAATCCCCTCTGAATTCTTTTATGTATGATTGAGTTATCTTTGCAAGTCTCTTCGAATTATCAGTTTGGTTTGGCCTACTAGATTGATCTTTCTTGCCATGGGAGAAGTGCTTAGCTTTGGGTTCAATCTTGCGGTGTCCTTACCCAATGAGAGCAGGGGTTGCAAGGCACGTATTGTATTGTTGCCATCGAGGATAAAAAGATGGGGTTTATATCATATTGCATGAGTTTATCCCTCTACATCATGTCATCTTGCTTAATGCGTTACTCTGTTCTTATGAACTTAATACTCTAGATGCAGGCAAGAGTCGGTCGATGTGTGGAGTAATAGTAGTAGATGCAGGCAGGAGTCGGTCTACTTGTTGCGGACGTGATCCCTATATACATGACCATGCCTAGATATCTCATAATTATTCGATTTTCTATCAATTGCTCGACAGTAATTTGTTCACCCACCGTAATACTTTTCTATCTTGAGAGAAGCCTCTAGTGAAACCTATGGCCCCCGGGTCTATCTTTTATCATCTTTGCTTCCAATCTACTTTTATTTGCATCTTTACTTTTTGCATCTATATTATAAAATACTAAAAATATATTTATCTTATCATACTATCTCTATCAGATCTCACTTTTGCAAGTGGCCGTGAAAGGATTGACAACCCTTTATTGCGTTGGTTGCAAGTTCTTTGTTTGTTTGTGTACGTGCGTGGGACTTTTGAGGAGCCTCCTACTGGATTCATACCTTGGTTCTCAAAAACTGAGGGAAATACTTACGCTACTATTGCTGCATCACCCTTCCTCTTCAAGGAAAACCAACGCAAGCTCAAGACGTAGCAAGAAGGATTTCTGGCGCCGTTGCCGGGGAGGTCTTCGCTCAAGTCAAGACATACCAAGTACCAATCACAAACTCATCTCCCTCGCATTTACATTATTTGCCATTTGCCTCTCGTTTTCCTCTCCCCCACTTCACCCTTGCCGTTTTATTCACCCTCTCTTTCCCAATCTCCTCCGCCCTTTTTCGCTTGCCTTTTTCTGTTTGCTTGTGTGTTGGATTACTTGTTGCCATGGCGCAAGATAATACCAAATTGTTTGATTTCTCGAATATCAATCATAATTATTTCCTTAGTACTCCGATTGCTCCTCTTAATGATATTGAGTCTTGTGAAATCAATACTGCTTTGGTGAATCTTGTTATGAAATATCAATTCGCCGGCCTTCCTAGTGAAGATGCCGCTACTAATCTAACAACTTTGTTGATTTGTGTGATATGCAAAACAAGAAAGATACAGATAATGATATTGTTAAATTGAAGTTATTTCCGTTTTCACTTAGAGATTGTGCTAAAGTTTGGTTTTCGTCTTTGCCTAAAAATAGTATTGATTCTTGGAACAAGTGCAAAGATGCTTTTATCTCTAAGTATTTTCCTCCCGCTAAGATCATCACTCTTAGGAACGATATTATGAATTTTAAACAACTTGATCATGAGCATGTTGCCCAATCTTGGGAAAGAATGAAATTGATGCTTCCCAATTGCCCTACTCATGGTTTGAATTTATGGATGATCATACAAAATTTCTATGCTGGTTTGAACTTTGCTTCTAGAAATCTCTTAGATTCGGCCGCGGGAGGCACATTTATGGAAATCACGTTAGGAGATGCTACAAAACTTCTTGATAATATTATGGCTAATTATTCTTAATGGCACACCGAAAGATCTTCTAGTAAAAAAGTGCATGCTATAGAAGAAATCAATGTATTGAGTGGAAAGATGGATGAACTTATGAAGTTGTTTGCTACTTAAAATACTCCTCTTGATCCCAATGATATGCCTTTGTCTACTTTGATTGAGAATAATAATGAATCTATAGATGTGAATTTTGTTGGTAGGAATAGTTTTGGAAACAATGCTTATAGAGGAAACTTTAATGCTAGATCGTTCCCTAGTAATCCCTCTAATAATTATGGAAATTCCTACAATAATTCTTCTGCTAATTTTAATAAGATGCCCTCTGATTTTGAGAATAGTGTGAAAGAATTTATGATTTCTCAAAAGAATTTTAATGCCTTGCTTGAAGAAAAATTGCTCAAAGTTGATGATTTGGCTAGGAACGTTGATAGACTTTCGCTTGATGTTCATTCTCTTAAACTTAGATCTTCTCCTCCTAAGCATGATATCAATGAGTCTATCAAAGCAATGAGAATTTCCATTGATGAGTGCAAGGAAAGAACCGCTAGATTGCGTGCTAATAAAGATTGCTTTATAAAAGCGTTTTCTTCTAGTTTCCATGAAAATAATGATGAAGATCTTAAAGTTATTGATGCGTCTCCTATTAGATCTTTGTTTTGTAATATGAATCTTGATAATTATGGGACTGATGATGAGTCAACTTTACCTAGAAGGCGTCCCAAGAATTCAGAGTTTTTAGATCTTGATACTAAATTTGGTAAAATTGGGATTGGAGAGGTCACGACTTTAAATAGTATTGAACCCACTATCTCGGATTTCAAGGAATTTTCTTATGATAATTGTTCTTTAGAAGGTTGTATTTCCTTGTTGCAATCCGTTGTTAATTCTCCTCATGCTTATAGTCAAAATAAAGCTTTTACCAAACATATCGTTGATGCCTTGATGCGATCTTATGATGAAAAACTTAATTTGGAAGTTTCTATACCTAGAAAACTTAATGATGAGTGGGAACCTACTATAAAGATTAGAATGAAAGATCATGAGTGTTTTGCTTTGTGTGATTTGGGTGCTAGTGTTTCCACGATTCCGAAAACTTTATGTGATATTCTAGGTTTCCATGATCTTGATCATTGCTCTTTAAATTTGCACCTTGCGGATTCCACCATTAAAAAGCCAAGGGAATGATGTTCTCATTGTTGCAAATAGAAATTTGGTGCCCGTATATTTTATGGTTCTTGATATAGATTGCAATCTTTCTTGCCCTATTATTCTTGGTAGACCTTTCCTTAGAACGATTGGAGCGATTTTTGATATGAAGGAAGGGAATATTAGATTCCAATTTCAATTAAAGAAAGGCATGGAGCACTTTCCAAGAAAGAAAGTCAAATTACCTTATGAATCTATCATGCGGGCTACTTATGAATTTAGTGCCAAAGATGGCACTCGTTAGATCTATCTTCGCTTTTATGCCTAGCTAGGGGCGTTAAACGATAGCGCTAGTTGGGAGGCAACCCAATTTTCTTTGTGTTTTTTGTTTTTGTTCCTATTTAGTAATAAATCTTTCATCTACCTTCTGTTTAGATGTGTTTTTATCTTTTAATTAGTGTTTGTGCCAAGTAGAACCTATAGGATAACCTATGATGATAGTTGATTTGATTCTGCTGAAAAACAGAAACTTTGCACGCACGAATTTAGTTTTGTTAAATCACAGAAACGTGATTTTGCGTTGATCCTATTTGATGCTGATAAATAGACAAATTGTACAGGACTTCCTATTTTTGTAGGATGTTTCGAGTTCCATAAGTTTGCGTTAGTTACAGATTTCTACAGACTGTTCTGTTTTTGACAGATTCTGTTTTTTGTGTGTTGTTTGCTTATTTTGATGCATCTATGGCTAGTAAAATAGTTTATGAACCATAGAGAACTTGGAAAACAGTAGGTTTAACACCAAAATAAATAAAGAATGAGTTCATTATAGTACCTTATGTGGTGGTTTTGTTTTCTTTCACTAACGGAGCTTATAAGATTTCCTGTTGAGTTTTTGTGTTGTGAAGTTTTCAAGTTTTGGGTAAATATTTGATGGACTATGGAACAAGGAATGGCAAGAGCCTAAGCTTGGGGATGCCCATGGCACCCCAAGATATTCAAGAGTAGCCAAAAGCCTAAGCTTGGGGATGCTCCCGAAAGGCATCCCCTCTTTCGTCTTCGTTCATTGGTAACTTTACTAGGAGCTATATTTTTATTCGCCACATGATATGTGTTTTGCTTGGAGCATCATGTATTATATTAGTCTTTCCTTTTTAGTTTACCACAATCATCCTTGCTGTACACATATTTTGGGAGAAGCCTACTTGATTAGAATTTTCTAGAATACTCTATGTGCTTCACTTATATCTTTTAAGCTTGATAGTTTTTGCTCTAGTGCTTCTCTTGTATCTTTTAGAGCACGGCGGTGGCTTATTTTTGTAGAAATTGCTAGTCTCTCATGCTTCACTTATATTATTTTGAGAGTCTTTTAGAACATCATGGTATTTGTTATGGTTATAAAATTGGTCCTAGAATGGTAGGCATCCAAGTTGGGTATAATAAAAACTATCATAGGAAGTGAATTGGATGCTATGATCAATTTGATACTTGATAATTGTTTTGAGATATGGAGGTAGTGATATTAAAGTCATGATAGTTGGGTGATTATGAATTTAAAGAATGCTTGTGTTGAAGTTAGCAAGTCCCGTAGCATGCACGTATGGTTAAAGTTGTGTAACAAATTTGAAACATGAAGTGTACCTGGCTTGTGCATCCTTATGAGTGGCAGTCGGGGATGAGTGATGGTCTTTTCCTACCAATCTATCCCCCTAGGAGCATGCACGTAGTGCTTGATTTTTGATGACTTCTCAATTTTTGCAATAAGTATATGAGTTCTTTTGACTAATGTTGAGTCCATGGATTATACTCACTTTTACCTTTCCGCCATTTCTAGCCTCTTCGGTACCGTGCATTGCCTTTTCTCACCTTGAGAGTTGGTGCAAACTTTGCCGGTGCATCCAAACCCCGTGATACGATACACTCTACCACACATAAACCTCCTTATATCTTCCTCAAAACAGCCACCATACCTACCTATTATGGCATTTCCATAGCCATTCCGAGATATATTGCCATGCAACGTTCCACCATTCCGTTCATCATCTTCATGACATACTTTAGTTTGGTCATATTGCCATTGCATGATCATGTAGTTGACATCGTATTTGTGGCAAAGCCACCATGCATAATTTTTCATACATGTCACTCTTGATTCATTGCACCATCCCGGTACACCGCCGGAGGCATTCATATAGAGTCATATCTTGTTCTAGTTTTGAGTTAAAATTCATATGTTGTAACCAATGAAAGTGTGATGATCATCATTATTAGAGCACTGCCCAAAAAGAAAAAAAGAAAAAAAAGAAAGGCAAAAAGAAAAAAAGAAAGGCCCAAAAAAAGAAAAAAAGATAAAAGAAAAAAAGAAAATAAATAAATAAATAAAAAGGCAATGTTACTATCTCTTTTTCCACACTTGTGCTTCAAAGTAGCACCTTGTTCTTCATGTGGTGAGTCTCATATATTGTGCTTCAAAGTAGCACCATGTTTTTCATATAGTCAGTCTCATAAGTTGTCTTTTTCATACTATTGGGAATTTTTCATTATAGAACTTGGCTTGTACATTCCTACAATGGGCTTCCTCAAATGCCCTAGGTCTTCGTGAGAAAGCAAGTTGGATGCACACCCACTAGTTTTCTTTTGTTGAGCATTCATTTATATCTCTAGTGCATCCGTTGCATGGCAATCCCTACTCCTCATGTTGACATCAATTGATGGGCATCTCCATAGCCCGTTGATTATCCTCGTCAATGTGAGAATTTCTCCTCTTTTGTCTTCTCCACACAATCCCTATCATCATATTCTATTCCACCCATAGTGCTATATCCATGGCTCACGCTCATGTATTGCGTGAAGGTTGAAAAAGTTTGAGATTATTTAAGTATGAAACAATTGCTTGGCTTGTCATTGGGGGTATAGAAGTTGGGAACATCTTTGTGTGACGAAAATGAAGCATAGCCTAACTATATGATGTTGTAGGGATGAACTTTCTTTTGCCATGCTATTTTGAGAAGACATGATTACTTTGATTAGTATGCTTGAAGTGTTACTATTTCTTTTATCAATATGAACTTTTATTTTGAATCATTTGGATCTGAACATTCATGCCACAATAAAGAAAATTACATTGAGAATTATGCTAGGTAGCATTCCACATCAAAAATTTCTTTTTTATCATTTACCTACTCGAGGACGAGCAGGAATTAAGCTTGGGGATGCTTGATACGTCTCCAACGTATCTATAATTTTTGATTGTTCCATGCTATTATATTACCTCTTTTGGATGTTTATGGGCTTTATTTTACACATTTATATCATTTTTGGGACTAACCTACTAACCGGAGGCCCAGCCCGTATTGCTGTTTTTTTGCCTATTTCAGTATTTCGAAGGAAAGGAATATCAAACGGAGTCCAAACGGAATGAAACCTTCAGGAGAGTGATTTTTGGAACGAACGTGACCCAGGGGACTTGGAGTGAAAGTCAAGAAGCAGCCGATAAGGCCACGAGAGGGTAGGGCGCGCCCCCCCTACAGGGGGCGCCCCCCTGTCTTGTGGGCCCCTCGGGCGGCCACCGACGTACTTCTTCCTCCTATATAAGCCTACGTACCCCGAAATCATCCAGGGAGCCAACAAAACACAATTTCCAGCGATGTAACCTTCTGTATCCACGAGATCCCATCTTGGAGCCTTCGTCGGTGCTCCGCCGGAGGGGGAATCGACCATGGAGGGCTTCTACATCAACACCATAGCCCCTCCGATGAGTTGTGAGTAGTTTACCACAGACCTACGGGTCCATAATTATTAGCTAGATGGCTTCTTCTCTCTTTTTGAATCTCAATACAATGTCCCCCCCTCTCTTGTGGAGATCTATTCGATGTAAACTCCTTTTGCGGTGTGTTTGTCGAGATCCGATGAATTGGGGTTTCTGATCAAGTTTATCTATGAGAAATATTTGAATCTCCTCTAAATTCTTTTATGTATGATTGAGTTATCTTTGCAAGTCTCTTCGAATTATCAGTTTGGTTTGGCCTACTTGATTGATCTTTCTTCCCATGGGAGAAGTGCTTAGCTTTGGGTTCAATCTTGCGGTGTCCTTACCAAGTGACAGCAGGGGTTGCAAGGCATGTATTGTAGTGTTGCCCTCGAGTATAAAAAAGATGGGGTTTATATCATATTGCATGAGTTTATCCCTCTACATCATGTCATCTTGCTTAATGTGTTACTCTGTTCTTATGCACTTAATACTCTAGATGCAGGCAGGAGTCAGTTGATGTGTGGAGTAATATTTGTAGATGCAGGCAGGAGTCAGTCTACTTGTTGCGGACGTGATGCCTATATACATCATCATGCCTAGATAATCTCATAATTATTCGCTTTTCTATCAATTGCTTGACAGTAATTTGTTCACCCACCGTAATACTTATGCTATCTTGAGAGAAGCCTCTAGTGGCCCCCGGGTCTATCTTTTATCATCTTTGCTTCTAATCTACTTTTATTTGCATCTTTACTTTTTGCATCTATATTATAAAATACCAAAAATATATTTATCTTATCATACTATCTCTATCAGATCTCACTTTCGCAAGTGATCGTGAAGGGATTGACAACCCCTTTATTGTGTTGGTTGCGAGTTCTTTGTTTGTTTGTGTAGGTGCGTGGGACTTTTGAGGAGCCTCCTACTGGATTGATACCTTGGTTCTCAAAAACTGAGGGAAATACTTATGCTACTATTGCTGCATCACCCTTTCCTCTTCAAGGAAAACCAACGCAAGCTTAAGACGTAGCAGGGCGCAACCTTCCAGCGACTGATGCATATCGCCTTGGGCCAGTAGCTCGGGAGAAACGCTGAGGCCTACGTCGATGACATTGTGGTGAAGTCTCGGGAGGCGAAGACCTTGATCCAGGACCTAGAAGAAACCTTCGCGAGCCTCCGTGAAGTGGACCTGCGGCTCAACCCGAAAAAGTGCATGTTTGGCGTTCCTTCTGGCAAGCTGCTGGGCTTCCTCGTGTCCCACAGAGGAATCGAGGCCAACCCAGAGAAGGTCATGGCAATCGAGGATGAGTCCGCCGCAAACCCTCCAGGAAATGCAGAAGCTCGCTGGGCGCGTAACCGCGTTAGGACGCTTCATCTCCAAGCTGGGGGAGTGCGCCTTGCCTTCCTTCAAGTTGATGAAGAAGAAAGGCCCGTTTTAATTGATATAGGAGGCCGACGAAGCGTTCCAAGACCTCAAGAAGTACCTGACCAGTCCTCCTCTGATGGTGGCACCGTGCCCTCTCGAGCCCTTGGTGCTCTACCTCGCCGCCATGCCCTACTCCGCCAGTGCAGCTCTGGTGGCGGTTCGGGAAGAGCGCCAGGTCAAGGCTGCATCACGACCAGCCACGGCCCCGGCCACGGCAGCACAAGACCAGGAAGGCCTCGTGAAAGCCGCGGCCTCGGCAGATGGAAACCAACCTCAACAGGAAGACACCCCCAGGGCTGAAGCGGCCTTACTAAGTAGCCAGGAGCTGGGGGACTCCGACGTCTCAGGAGGTGCTTAACTCTTCAGAGGGCACGGGTTTCATCAGCGCACCAGCCCTCATCGAGCATCCGGTGTACTTCGTCAGCACGGTGCTGCAGGATGCTAGGGCATCATACCCTATGCCGCAGAAGCTCTTGCTTGCACTGCTGGTGGCCTCGCGTAAGTTACGGCATTACTTTCAAGGCCGCCCCATCAAGGTCGTCTCGGCCTACCCATTGGAAAGGGTACTCAGGAGCCCCAATTCTGCTGGAAGGGTCGCCGAATGGAACAACGAGCTGCAACCATTTCAGTTGGAATTCATCACAACCAGGGTCGTCAAGGGAGCCGCACTTGCAGACTTTGTGGCAGAATGGACAGACGCGTTGTGGCAGAATGGACAGACGCGTCGGGGCTCGAAGCAGGCAAAGATCGGTCACTTTCCCCAGGAAGCGAGGCATCAGACGGTTGGGTCATGTACTTTGATGGAGCATTCTCACGACACGGCGCGGGGGCTGGCACAGTGCTTATATCCCCCACACAGGACAAGCTCTATTACGCCGTGCAGCTCTTCTTCTAGCATGGCGAGAAGGTCTCCAACAACATAGCAGAATACGAGGGCCTCATAGCAAGCATAAAAGCTGCGGTAGCGCTGGGGGTGAAGCACCTCATCATCAAAGGCGACTCACAGCTCCTCGTCAACTTCTCCAACAAAGTGTACGAGCCAAAGGATGAGCACATGGAGGCATATCTTGCGGAGGTACGCAGGATGGAAAAGCAATTTTGGGGGCTGGAGTTGCAGCACGTGCCCCGCGACACCAACCAAGAGGCTGATGATATCGCCAGGAGGGCCTCCAGGCGGTTGCCTCAGGAGCCTGGCGTTTTCGAGGAATGGCTCTTCAAGCCCTCGGCAGCATCGTCACTGTCATGCACAGCGCAGCCTCGGGAAGAACTCCCTCCACTACCTGCCACAGGAGCCCTGGCCTGTGGCCCAACCTCGGGAGAACGCTTGCTCCTAGCGCTGAAGCCTCAGGAGGGATGCTGGACTACGGAATTCAAGGACTACCAGATGCAAGGGACTCTACCAGAGAAGGAGGAGGACATGGAACGCGTGGCTCGGTAGGCCACGACCTACTGCATCCAAGACGGAGAACTCTACCGGAAGCGGCCAAGAAGTGCTTAGGTTTAGGTTCAATCTTGCGGTGTCCTTTCCCAGTGACAGTAGGGGTAGCAAGGCACGTATTGTATTTTTGCATGAGTTTATCCCTCTACATCATGTCATCTTGCTTAATGCATTACTCTGTTCTTTATGAACTTAATACTCTAGATGCAGGCAGGAGTCGGTCGATGTGTGGAGTAATAGTAGTAGATGCAGGCAGGAGTCGGTCTACTTGTTGCGGACGTGATGCCTATATACATGATCATGCCTAGATAATCTCATAATTATTCGCTTTTCTATCAATTGCTCAACAGTAATTTGTTCACCCATCGTAATACTTATACTATCTTGAGAGAAGCCTCTAGTGAAACCTATGGCCCCCGGGTCTATCTTTGATCATATTTGCTTTCAATCTAATTTTATTTGCATCTTTACTTTTTGCATCTATATTATAAAATACCAAAAATATATTTATCTTATCATACTATCTCTATCAGATCTCACTTTCGCAGATGGCCGTGAAGGGATTGAAAACCCCTTTATTGCGTTGGTTGCGAGTTCTTTGTTTGTTTGTGTAGGTGCGTGGGACTTTTGAGGAGCCTCCTACTGGATTGGTACCTTGGTTCTCAAAAACTAAGGGAAATACTTACGCTACTATTGCTGCATCACCCTTTCCTCTTCAAGGAGAACCAACGCAAGCTCAAGACATAGCAAGAAGGATTTCTGGCGCCATTGCCGGGGAGGTCTTCGCTCAAGTCAAGACATAGCAAGTACCCATCACAAACCCATCTCCCTCGCATTTACATTATTTGCCATTTGCCTCTTGTTTTCCTCTCCCCCACTTCACCCTTGCCGTTTTAATCGCCCTCTCTTTCCCAATCTCCTCCGCTCTTTTTCGCTTGCCTTTTTCTGTTTGCTTGTGTGTTGGATTACTTGTTGCCATGGCGAAAGATAATACCAAATTGTGTGATTTCTCGAATACAAATAATAATGATTTCATCAGTACTCCGATTGCTCCTCTTAATGATGTTGAGTCTTGTGAAATCAATACTACTTTGCTGAATCTTGTTATGAAAGATTAATTCGCCAGCCTTCCTAGTGAAGATGCCGCTACTCATCTAAACAACTTTGTTGATTAGTGTGATATGCAAAAGAAGAAAGATATGGATAATGATATTGTTAAATTGAAGTTATTTCCGTTTTCACTTAGAGATCGTCCTAAAGTTTGGTTTTCGTCTTTGCCTAAAAATAGTATTGATTCTTGGAACAAGTGCAAAGATGCTTTTATCTCTAAGTATTTTCCTCCCGCTAAGATTATCACTCTTAGGAACGATATTATGAATTTTAAACAACTTGATCATGAGCATGTTGCCCAATCTTGGGAAAGAATGAAATTGATGATTTGCAATTGCCCTACTCATGGTTTGAATTTATGGATGATCATACAAATTTTTTATGCCGGTTTGAACTTTGCTTCTAGAAATCTCTTATATTCGGCCGTGGGAGGCATGTTTATGGAAATCACGTTAGGAGATGCTACAAAACTTCTTGATAATATGATGGCTAATTATTCTCAATGGCACACCGAAAGATCTTCTAGTAAAAAAGTGCATTCTATAGAAGAAATCAATGATTTGAGTGGAAAGATGGATGAACTTATGAAATTGTTTGCTACTAAAAATACTCCTCTTGATCCCAATGATATGCCTTTGTCTACTTTGATTGAGAATACTAATGAATCTATGGATGTGAATTTTGTTGGTAGGAATAGTTTTGGAAACAATGCTTATAGATGAAACTTTATGCTAGACCGTTCCCTAGTAATTCCTCTAATAATTATGGAAATTCCTACAATAATTCTTATGGTAATTTTAATAAGATGCCCTCTGATTTTGAGAATAGTGTGAAAGAATTGGTGATTTCTCAAAAGAATTTTAATGCTTTGCTTGAAGAAAAATTGCTCAAAGTTGATGATTTGGCTAGGAATGTTGATAGACTTTCGCTTGATGTTGATTCTCTTGAACTAAGATATTCTCCTCCTAAGCATGATATCAATGAGTCTCTCAAAGCAATGAGAATTTCCATTGATGAGTGCAAGCAAAGAACCGCTAGATTGCATGCTAAGAAAGATAGCTTTGTAAAAGCGTGTTCTTCTAGTTTACATGAAAATAATGATGAACATCTCAAAGTTATTGATGTGTCCCCTATTAGATCTTTGTTTTGCAATATGAATCTTGATAATTATGGGACTGAAGATGAGTCAACTTTACCTAGAAGGCGTCCCAAGAATTCAGAGTTTTTAGATCTTGATGCTAAGTTTGGTAAAAGTGGGATTGGAGAGGTCATGACTTTAAATAGTATTGAACCAACTATCTCGGATTTCAAGGAATTTTCTTATGATAATTGTTCTCTAGAAGGTTGTATTTCCTTGTTGCAATCCATTGTTAATTCTCCTCATGCTTATCATCAAAATAAAGCTTTTACAAACATATCGTTGATGCCTTGATGCAATATTATGATGAAAAACTTAATTTGGAAGTTTCTATACCTAGAAATCTTAATGATGAGTGGGAGCCTACTACAAAGATTAGAATTAAAGATCAGGAGTGTTTTGCTTTGTGTGATTTGGGTGCTAGTGTTTCCATGATTCCGAAAACTTTATGTGATATTCTAGGTTTCCATGATCTTGATGATTGCTCTTTAAATTTGCACCTTGCAGATTCCACCATTAAAAAGCCAATGGGAAGGATCAATGATGTTCTCATTGTTGCAAATAGAAATTTGGTGCCCGTAGATTTTATCGTTCTTGATATAGATTGCAATCTTTCTTGCCCTATTATTCTTGGTAGACCTTTCCTTAGAATGATTGGCGCTGTTATTGATATGAAGGAAGGGAATATTAGATTCCAATTTCCATTAAAGAAAGGCATGGAGAACTTTCCAAGAAAGAGAGTCAAATTACCTTATGAATCTATCATGCGGGCTACTTATGAATTTAGTGCCAAAGATGGCACTACTTAGATCTATCTTCGCTTTTATGCCTAGCTAGGGGCGTTAAACGATAGTGCTAGTTGGGAGGCAACCCAATTTTATTTGTGTTTTTTGTTTTCGTTCCTGTTTAGTAATAAATCTTGCATATACCTTCTGTTTAGATGTGTTTTTATCTTTTAATTAGTGTTTGTGGCAAGTAGAACCTATAGGATAACCTGTGATGATAGTTGACTTGATTCTGCTGAAAAACAGAAACTTTGCGCGCATGAATTTAGTTTTGTTAAACCACACAAACAAGATTTTGCATTGATTCTTTTTTATTATGATCAATAGACAACGTTTCAAGGACTTTCTATTTTGTTAGGATTTTTAGAGTTCCATAAGTTTGCGTTAGTTACAGATTGCTACAGACTGTTCTGTTTTTGACAGATTCTGTTTTTCGTGTGTTGTTTGCTTATTTTGATGCATCTATGGCTAGTAAAATAGTTTATAAACCATAGAGAAGTTGGAATAAAGTTGGTTTAACACCAAAATAAATAAAGAATGAGTTCATTATAGTACCTTATGTGGTGGTTTTGTTTTCTTTCGCTAACGGAGCTTATAAGATTTCTTGTTGAGTTTTGTGTTGTGAAGTTTTCAAGTTCTGGGTAAAGCTTTGATGGACTATCGAATAAGGAGTGGCAAAAGTCTAAGCTTGGGGATGCCCATGGCACCCCAAGATATTCAAGAATAGCCAAAATCCTAAGCTTGGGGATGCCCCGGGAAGGCATCCCCTCTTTCGTCGTCGTTCATTGGTAACTTTACTTGCAGATATATTTTTATTCGCCACATGATATGTGTTTTGCTTGGAGCGTCGTGTATTATATTAGTCTCTGGTTTTTACTTTACCACCATCATCCTTGCTATACACACCTTTTGGGAGAGGCCTACTAGATTAGAACTTGCTAGAATACTCTATGTGCTTCACTTATATCTTTTGAGCTTGATAGTTTTTGCTAGAGTGCTTCACTTATATCTTTTAGAGCACGACGGTGACTTATTTTTGTAGCAATTGCTAGTATCTCATGCTTCACTTATATTATTTTGAGAGTCTTTTAGAACAGCAAGGTATTTGCTATGGTTATAAAATTGGTCCTAGAATGGTAGGCATCCAAGTTGGGTATAATAAAAACTATCATAGGAACTGAATTGGATGCTATGATCAATTTGGTACTTGATAATTGTTTTGAGATAGGGAGGTAGTGATATTAAAGTCATGATAGTTGGATGATTATGAATTTAAAGAATTCTTGTGTTGAAGTTAGCAAGTCCCGTAGCATGCACGTATGGTTAAAGTTGTGTAACAAATTTGAAACATGAAGTGTACCTGGCTTGTGCATCCTTATGGGTGGCGGTCGGGGACGAGCGATGGTCTTTTCCTACTAATCTATCCCCCTAGGAGCATGCGAGTAGTGCTTGATTTTTGATGACTTCTAAATTTTTGCAATAAGTATATGAGTTATTTTGACTAATGTTGATTCCATGGAGTTACGCACTTTTAGTTTTCCGCCATTGCTAGCCTCTTCGGTACTGTGCATTGCCCTTTCTCACCTTGAGAGTTGGTGCAAACTTCGCCGGTGCATCCAAACCCTGTGATACGATACGCTCTATCACACATGAACCTCCTTATATCTTCCTCAAAATAGCTACCATACCTACCTATTATGGCATTTCCATAGCCATTCCGAGATATATTGCCATGCAACTTTCCACCGTTCCGTTCATCATCATCATGACATACTTTACTTTTTGTCATATTGCCATTGCATGATCATGTAGTTGACATCGTATTTGTGGCAAAGCCACCTTGCATAATGTTTCATACATGTCACTTTTGATTCATTGCACCATCCCGGTACACTGCCGGAGGCATTCATATAGAGTCATATCTTGTTCTAGTTTCGAGTTGTAATTCATATGTTGTAATCAATGAAAGTATGATGATCATCATTATTAGAGCATTGCCCAAAAAGAAAAAAAGAAAAAAAAGAAGAAAGGCAAAAAAAAAGGCCCAAAAAAAGAAAAAGAAAGAAAAGCAAAAAAGAAATAAATAAAAGGGGCAATGTTACTATCTCTTTCTCCACACTTGTGCTTCAAAGTAGCACCTTGTTCTTCATGTAGTGAGTCTCATATATTGTGCTTCAAAGTAGCACCATGTTTTTCATTTAGTGAGTCTCATAGGTTGTATTTTTCATACTAGTGGGAATTTTTCATTAGAGAACTTGGCTTGTATATTCCTACAATGGGCTTCCTCAAATGCCCTACGTCTTCGCGAGCAAGCAAGTTGGATGCGCACCCACTAGTTTTCTTTGGTTGAGCATTCATTTATATCTCTAGTGCATCCGTTGCATGGAAATCCCTACTCCTCATGTTCACATCAATTGATGGGGATCTCCATAGCCCATTGATTATCCTCATGAATGTGAGACTTTCTCCTTTTTTGTCTTCTCCACACAATCCCCATCATCATATTCTATTCCACCCATAGTGTTATATCCATGGCTCACGCTCATGTATTGCGTGAAGGTTGAAAAAGTTTGAGATTATTTAAGTACGAAACAATTACTTGGCTTGTCATAGGGGGTATAGAAGTTGGGAACATCTTTGTGTGACGAAAATGAAGCATATCCTAACTATATGATTTTGTAGGGATGAACTTTCTTTTGCCATGTTATTTTGAGAAGACATGAGTACTTTGATTAGTATGCTTGAAGTGTTACTATTTCTTTTATCAATATGAACTTTTATTTTGAATCATTTGGATCTGAACATTCATGCCACAATAAAGAAAATTACATTAAGAATTATGCTAGGTAGCATTCCACATAAAAAATTCTATTTTTATCATTTACCTACTCGAGGACGAGCAGGAATTTAGCTTGGGGATGCTTGATACATCTCCAACGTATCTATAATTTTTGATTGTTTCATGCTATTATATTACCCCTTTTGGATGTTTATGGGCTTTATTTTACACATTTATATTATTTTTGGGACTAACCTACTAACCGGAGGCCCAGCCCGTATTGCTGTTTTTTTTGCCTATTTCAGTATTTCGAAGAAAAGGAATAACAAACGGAGTCCAAACGGAATGAAACCTTCGGGAGCGTGATTTTTGGAACGAACGTGATCCAGAGGACTTGGAGTGCAAGTCAAGAAGCAGCCGAAGCGGCCACAAGAGGGGAGGGCGCGCCCACCCCTACAGGGAACGCCCCCTGTCTCATGGGCCCCTTGGGCAGCCACCGACATACTTCTTCCTCCTATATAAGCCTACATACCCCGAAAATATCCAGGGAGCCAACGAAACACAATTTCCACTGCCGTAACCTTCTGTATACACGAGATCCCATCTTGGAGCCTTCGCTGGCGCTCCGCCGGAGGGGGAGTCAACCATGGGGGGCTTCTACATCAACACCATAGCCCCTCCGATGAGTTGTGAGTAGTTTACCAAAGACCTTCAGGTCCATAGTTATTAGCTAGATGGCTTCTTCTCTCTTTTTGGATCTCAATACAATGTTCTCCCCCTCTCTTGTCGAGATCTACTCGATGTAAACTCTTTTTGTGGTGTGTTTGTCGAGATTCGATGAATTGTGGGTTTATGATCAAGTTTATCTATGAGAAATATTTGAATCTCCTCTGAATTCTTTTATGTATGATTGAGTTATCTTTGCAAGTCTCTTCGAATTATCAGTTTGGTTTGGCCTACTAGATTGATCTTTCTTGCCATGGGAGAAGTGTTTAGCTTTGGGTTCAATCTTGCAGTGTCCTTTTCCCAGTGACAGCAGGGGCAGCAAGGCACGTATTGTATTGTTGCCATCGGGGATAAAATGATGGGGTTTATATCATATTGCATGAGTTTATCCCTCTACGTCATGTCATCTTGCTTAATGCGTTACTCTGTTCTTTATGAACTTAATACTCTAGATGCAGGCAGGAATCGGTCGATGTGTGGAGTAATAGTAGTAGATGTAGGCAAGAGTCGGTCTACTTATTGCAGACGTGATGCCTATATACATGATCATGCCTAGATAATCTCATAATTATTCGCTTTTCTATCAATTTCTCGACAGTAATTTGTTCACCCACCGTAATACTTATGCTATCTTGAGAGAAGCCTCTAGTGAAACCTATGGCCCCGGGGTCTATCTTTTATCATATTTGCTTTCAATCTACTTTTATTTGCATCTTTACTTTTTGCATCTATATTATAAAAAACCAAAAATATATTTATCTTATCATACTATCTCTATCAGATCTCACTTTCGCAAGTGGCCGTGAAGGGATTGACAACCCCTTTATTGCATTGGTTGTGAGTTCTTTGTTTGTTTGTGTAGGTGCGTGGGACTTTTGAGGAGCCTCCTACTGGATTGATACCTTGGTTCTCAAAAACCGAGGGAAATACTTACGCTACTATTGCTGCATCATCCTTTCCTCTTCAAGGAAAATCAACGCAAGCTCAAGACGTAGCACCCCGTGCGGGGTGTACTTCTACACCTGCATGCCGTTCGGGTTGTGCAACGCGGGCGCAACTTTCCAGCGACTGATGCATATCGCCTTGGGCTGGTAGCTCAGGAGAAACGTTGAGGCCTATGTCGACGACATTGTGGTGAAGTCTCGGGAGGCGAAGACCTTGATCCAGGACCTAGATGAAACCTACACGAGCCTCCGTGAAGTGGACCTGTGGCTCAACCCGGAAAAGTGTGTGTTTGGAGTTCCTTCTAGCAAGCCGCTGGGCTTCCTCGTGTCCCACAGAGGAATCGAGGCCAACCCAGAGAAGGTCAAGGCAATCAAGGACATGAGTCCGCCGCAAACCCTCCGGGGAATGCAGAAGCTCGCTGGGCGCGTAACCGCGTTAGGACGCTTCATCTCCAAGCTGGGGGAGCGCGCCTTGCCTTTCTTCAAGCTGATGAAGAAGAAAGGCTCGTTTGAATGGATACAGGAGGCCGACGAAGCATTCCAAGACCTCAAGAAGTACCTGACGAGTCCTCCTGTGATGGTGGCACCGCGCCCTCTCGAGCCCTTGATGCCCTACTCCGCCAGTGCAGCTCTGGTGGTGGTTCGGGAAGAGCGCCAGGTCAAGGCTGCATCACGACCAGCCCCAGCCCGGGCCGCAGTAGCACAAGACCAGGAAGGCCTCGCGAAAGCCGCGGCCTCGGCAGATGTAGACCAACCTCAACAGGAAGACGCCCCCAGGGCTGAAGGGGCCTCACCAAGCAGCCAGGAGCTGGGGGCTCCGACGTCTCAGGAGGCGCTTAACTCTCTGGAGGACACGGGTTTCGTCAGCGCACCCGCCCTCATTGAGCATCCGGTGTACTTCGTCAGCACGGTGCTGCGGGATGCTAGGGCACGATACCCTATGCCATAGAAGCTCTTGCTTGCACCGCTGGTGGCCTCGCGTAAGTTGCGGCATTACTTTCAAGGTCACCGCATCAAGGTTGTCTTGGCCTACCCATTGGGAAGGGTACTCAGGAGCTCCAATTCTGCTAGAAGGGTCGCCGAATGGAACATCGAGCTGCAAGCATTTCAGTTGGAATTCAGCACATCCAGGGTCGTCATGGGAGCCGCACTTGCAGACTTTGTGGCAGAATGGACAGATGCCCCGAGGCTCGAAGCAGGCGAAGATCGATCACTTTCCCCAGGAAGAGAGGCATCAGACGGTTGGATCATGTACTTTTATGGAGCATTCTCACGACATGGCGCGGGCGCTGGCGCAGTGCTTATATCCCCCAGTCAGGACAATCTCTATTACGCTATGCAGCTCTGCTTCCAACATGGCGAGAAGGTCTCCAACAACATAGCAGAATACGAGGGCCTCATAGCGGGCTTAAAAGCTGCGGCAGCGCTGGGGGTGAAGCGCCTCATCAAAGGCGACTCACAGCTCCTTGTCAACTTCTCCAACAAAGTGTAGGAGCCAAAGGATGAGCACATGGAGGCCTATCTTGCGGAGGTACGCAAGATGGAAAAGCAATTTTGGGGGCTGGAGTTGCAGCACATGCCCCGCGACACCAACCAAGAGGCTGATGACATCGCAAGGAGGGCATCCAGGCGGTTGCCTCAGGAGCCTGGCATTTTCGAGGAATGGCTCTTCAAGCCCTCGGCAGCACCATCACTGTCAAGCATAGCACAGCCTCGGGAAGAACTCCCTCCACCACCTGCCATAGGACCCCCGACCTATGGCCCAACCTCGGGAGCACGCTTGCTCCTGGTGCTGGAGCCTCAGGAGGGATGATGGACTACGGAATTCAAGGACTACCTGATGCAAGGGACTCTACCAGAGAAGGAGGAGGACGCGGAACGCGTGGCTCGGGAGGCCACAACTTACTACATCCAAGACGGAGAACTCTACCAGAAGCGGCCAAACGATATTTCCCTACGTTGCATCTCCAGGGAACAGGGGAAGGAGTTGCTGGCTGACATACATGGTGGAGATTGTGGACACCACTCGTCATCACAGACCCTCGTCGGCAAGGCGTTTCGTAGCGGGTTTTACTGGCCTAAAGCACTCAACAATGCAATCGAGCTGGTGAAGGCTTGCGAAGCCTGCCAATTCCATGCCAAGCAGATTCATCAGCCAGCTCAGGTGTAACGCCTCGGATCCGATGCGCCAGGTGTCATTCAGTTATTAGCCGTTGTTGCCATGTCATCTTCTTGCATGTTGCATATTGTCATGTCATCATGTGCATTTCATCTTGCATACGTGTTCGTCTCATGCATCCGAGCATTTTCCCCGTTGTCCGTTTCGCGATCCGGCACTCCTATGCCCTCCGGCGTTCCCTTTTTCTCTCCTGTTGTGAGTGGTTATTAAACTTTCTCGGAATGGACCGAGGCTTGCCAAGTGGCCTTGGTATACCACCAGTAGACCGCCTGTCATGTTTCGTGCCATTTGGAGGTCGTTTGGTACTCCAACGGTTAACCGGGTAACCACAAACTCCCCTTCTCTTTGCAGCCCAACACCCCTTCCAAACTGGCCCAAAACCCACCTAACTCCCCTCCATGCTCTCGGTCGTTCGATCACGATCGTGTGGGCGAAAACTGTGCTCCATTTGGACTCTCCTAGCTCCTTCTACCTATAAACTAGACCTCCCCCCGATTTTTCGCGCAGATCAAACCCTAGCCTCTTCCCCTGCGCGCCGCCAGACATGTCCGTCCGTGCCGGACGCGTCCGCTGCCCGCCGCCACGTCGCTGCAGCCAATAGCGACGCGCCACGTCAGCCTCCGTCGCCTCCTGGCCCTATCCGTGCGCGCCACGTGGCGCCGCGCCACCCGCCTCCACCGCCGGCCCGCGGAGCCCGTCCTGGACCCGCGC
>NC_041381.1:177616282-177623202 GCF_002162155.2 Triticum dicoccoides
GCCGTCGCCTCCCCGCGCTCGGGAGCCACCGCCGCGCCTCCTGGCCGGTCTCCTGCGCCGCCGCGCCGCCTCGGCTGGCCGGAGGCCGTAGCTCCTCCCCCCGGCCCCGTCGTCCTCCGCAGGCCCCGTCGCCTCCTCCGCCTCCCCTCGCCGGGATCCGGCCGGATCCGGCGAGATCCGGCCCGGATCCGCCATCTCCGACCTTCCCCGCGTTTTCCGGCGAACTCCGGCGAGCTCGCGCCGCCGCCTCGGGATCCGTGCCGTCCGGATCCAGTTCTGAGGTTGACCCCGTTTTTCCTCTAAGTCCCAGATTTTCGTAATTTTTATGCCATGTTCATGCCATCATAACTCTACATCCGTAGCTCCGTTTCGTGCGTGTAATATGTCAAATTGTTCGTCTCGACGAGTACATAATTTCATTCCATTGCATCATATTCATTTGAGGTCATCTTGATGTCTGAATCATCGTTGTAAGAGTGGTTCATAATGTTTTCTGCTGTCTGTTATCAGAACGAGCTCTTTTGTCATTTTTGCCATGATTGATGTGTGCATCCTATGAGGTTGATGTCTTCATGTGTTTTGAACTAGGCTATGTCTTCTTTACAGAGGTGCTTACCATGTATTTTTGTGATCAATGTGGTGACAAGCACAAGCATGCAAACTAGGCTTCGTGTTAATGCTGTTTTTAGTTCCTATTCTGCTGTTATTTTGATGCCATGTAAACTTGTTGCTACAGAGAGATCCATGCATATTTTGAGATACTTCAGTAAGGGTGTTTTGAACATGTGGTTATTGTATATCCATTCATGCCCTTTATTGCAATTATAAAGTAGCCTAGCATGTCATTTGAGTGCTCTACTTTTGCTTTAAAATGTTTCCTGGCAGATTGTTTACATGTTATTCAATTTGGCCAAGCTTGCTATAGTTGATCCTTGCATGCTATGGACTTGTTCTTGACTTGGTTTGTTACACAAACATGTCTTCTTGATGATGCTATGCTTATCTTGTAATGAAATGACTTGTGGTGAGTGAATCGAGCTTGTTAAGTAGGGTTCATGATGTTGCTGTTTTGCTAGGCTGAATCTGTTATTTCGTGATGCTATATAAACATGTTGCTACTAATCATTCTATGCATAATGTGGAGATGTTCTATAAACATGTTTTGATCTACATGTCATCCTCTATCCATCCATGCCCCTGGTTACATTTATAGCTTGTTGTAGATTGTTCATATCTTGCTCCAAAGTTGCTTGAAAATGTTGCTGTCAGCCTGTTAACATTAAGTTCAGTTGTTACCATGTGTTTTGCTAGTGATCCATGCACCCTATGACCTTACTATTGCCATGCTTAGCTTCACAAAGATGTATTCTTACTGTTGGGTGCCTTGCCATGCCATGTATTGCTCTGTAGTGAGTTGCACAAGCTCATCTACATGCCTTCATAATTATGTTCCTGCCATGTATGAATCTGTAATAATAACTTGCCATGTTTACATGGGTGCCATCATATTTTCTGATCATTTTTGGCTTATGGTCAGTAAGGGACTTTTGATCTATGCATTTAGTAGATTCATGCCATGCCTTTGTTTGCCATGATAAGTTCCTGTAGCATGTTGTTTGATAGCTCTAAACATTGCATCGTGCTGTTATTTTCTGCAAAGTCTGAAATTGTTATAACTTGCAATCTTACCATGTGTGTTTGAGCATGTTCTAGTGATTTCTAGAGATAGCTCAGTGTTCATGTTTTGTTGTGCTTTACCTGTACATCATTCCCATTCCTTTTATTATTATGTTGAGGTTCTGTAGCATGTTGTTTTGATGCTTGCAATATGCCTAGTTGCTGTTTTGGACAGCTTGTCCTTTAAACTTGTTTCATGTGTGTGTGTTGAACCGTTGCTCCGTTTTGAGTGTGCTCTATATGAAACTTGCTTAGAATTGCATATAGTTTCATATTATCATGTTGCATCCTTGATTTGAGGTGTTTGCTTGATGTTTGGGTGCATTTCGCATCAATGCCATGTTTAACTTGTTTTGCTCATATCTTCTAGGCCGTAGCTCCGAATCTAATGAACTTTAGATGTAACTTGACTAGAATCTCGTGTAGATCATCGTTGTGCATCTTAACTTGCTGTTTAACAACTTGAACATAAGGTTTATTCAGATCTGGACCAATTTCGAAATTTGCATATGAGGACTTCCCGGAATTGTTATATGTTGTTCCCGGCCTCATTTGAACTTGCCTTGACGTGTTGCTCTTGTTTGCATCATCTCTTGCCATGAGTAGATTCTTGTGGTCTTGTCTTGCATCATGCTTGTTTGTGCATAATGTCTTGTCCATGTGTGGTGTGTTTACCATGTTGCGTGCTTCTTTTCGATAGTTCCTGTTTCATTGCGATCGTGAGGATTCGTTCATGTACGCTTGGTTCAGCTTCATCCGTTCATGTTCTTCATGGACTCGTTCTTCTTCCTTGCGGGATTTCAGGCAAGATGACCGCTACCTTGGATCTCACTACTATCATTGCTATGCTAGTTGTTTCGTTCTATCGCTATGCTACCTATCACCTGTTTATCAAGCCATCCCAAATTGCCATGAACCTCTAACCTTTGACACCTTTCCTATGCAAACCATTGTTTGGCTATGTTACCGCTTTGCTCAGCCCTCTTATAGCGTTGCTAGTTGCAGGTGAAGTTGAAGATTGCTCCATGGTGGACAGGATTTTGATTGGGATATCACAATATCTCTTATATTATTAATGCATCTATATACTTGGTAAAGGGTGGAAGACTCGGCCTTATGCCTGGTGTTTTGTTCCACTCTTGCCACCCTAGTTTTCGTCATACCGGTGTTATGTTCCCGGATTTTGCGTTCCTTACACGGTCGGGTGATTTATGGGACCCCCTTAACAGTTCGCTTTGAATAAAACTCCTCCAGCAAGGCCCAACCTTGGTTTTACCATTTGCCTCACCTAGCCCTTTTTCCCTTGGGAGTCACGCTCTCGAGGGTCATCTTTATTTTATCCCCCCCCGGGCCAGTGCTCGTCGTGAGTGTTGGTCCAAACTGTCGGCCGCCGGTGGCCACCAGGGGCAACTCTGGGCTGGCCTACCGGAAGTCTGGACAATCCGGTGTGCCCTGAGAACGAGATATGTGCAGCTCCTATCGGGATTTGTCGGCACATCCGGGCGGCTTTGCTGGTCTTGTTTTACCATTGTCGAAATGTCTTGTAAACCGGGATTCCGAGTCTGATCGGGTCTTCCTGGGAGAAGGTCTATTCCTTCGTTGATCGCGAGAGCTTGTCATGGGCTAAGTTGGGACACCCCTGCAAGGTATAATCTTTCGAAAGCCGTAACTACGGTTATTGGCAGATGGGAATTTGTTAATGTCCGGTTGTAGATAACTTGACACCAGATCTGAATTAAAACGCATCAACCGCGTGTGTAGCCGTGATGGTCTCTTCTCGGTGGAGTCCGGGAAGTGAACACGGTTTCTGGGTTATGTTTGACGTAAGTAGGAGTTCAGGATCACTTCTTGATCATTACTAGTTGGCGACCGTTCCTCTTGCTCTCTTCTCGCTCTTATTTGCGTATGTTAGCCACCATATATGCTTAGTCGCTGCTGCAGCCTCACCACTCTACCCCTTCCTTTCCATTAAGCTTTGCTAGTCTTGATACCCATGGTAATGGGATTGTTGAGTCCTCGTGGCTCACAGATTACTACAACAACAGTTGCAGGTACAGGTTATGCGATGATCATGACGCGAGAGCGATGCTTGCTTGCGTTGAGTTCTTCTTCTGCTTCTTCGATCAGGGGATAGATTCCAGGTCGGCAGCCTGGGCTAGCAGGGTGGATGTCGTTTGAGTTTCTGTTTGTGATTCATCCGTAGTCGGATGATGCTCTGATGTATTGTGATGTTGTATTCATGTGGCATTGTATGCCTTATGTATGTATCCCCATCTATTATGTAATCTTGATGTAATGGTATCCACCTTGTAAAAGCGTTTCAATATGCGGGTCTATCCTTGGTGGGACCTTCGAGTTCCTTTTGGATAGGGTCGCATATTGGGCGTGACAAGTTGGTATCAGAGCCTCGACCGACCCTAGGAGCCCCCTTTATTGATCGTGTAGTTTGGCCGTTGTTGAGTCTAGAAGAAAACTGTTTTCGGAGTCTAGTTATATCGGAGAGTAGGAATTCTTTTAACTCCTCAGCCCCTTCGTCGCTCTGGTAAGGAATCTTGACGTAGGTGTTTTGAACTACTCCTCTTCCCTTTCAAATTTTTTTTAGGATCACGCAGTTGGTTTTCCGATAGTTGGTTCTCAGCTCTTTTTATCCGGTGCATTTCTCGTCAAGTCGACTCGAGCCTCTTCATCTTTGAGTTCAATCCCCAGTTGTTTCCTTTTCCCACCCGCCCTCCCTTTTCTTATTTAATCCGGAGTCCGTAATCAAGTATCCATCCTACTCGTGTGAAGTTTTTGCTCTCTCTCCTCAATGTTTTCAACCGGTGTTCTCTATTCAAGATATTCGTCGATTTCCCCTTCAAAGTTGACTATTTTCCCGCCCTCCCACCCTTTCCTTCCCGGAGTCTGACTCTCTATCGACCTTCAATTCCATTCGTGTGGATCCTCTTTAGTCTTTCGTCAATTATTTCTACCGGTGAATTCTCGTCTCGTTCGTCATTCTTCATCTCTTTTCCGGTGGATTCAATTCAAGTTTTTTCGGGGTGATCATATTCTTTTCCTCAAGTGTTTTCCCTGCTCGTTCGCCTCTCGCCAGTTTATCCTTCCGGAGTGTTCAAGTCATCTCAGAAGATTCGTTTGTGTTCGAATTAATTCGAGGTTGTCACCTCATTCAAATATTTCAGTTGTTCCGGTGCTTCATCTATCTGTTCAACATCCGTTTCCAACGTTGTTCTCTCTTCAGTGGGCCCTAACCCACAGGTCTTTTCCCAGGATCTTACCTGACTCTTCTAATTACCCAGGAGTTATTCCCAATTCTTTTCAAGTGTGACGTAAGAATGAATTTCATCAGTCACATGTCTTCTCCAAGATCGCTTTCAAATTCTTTTCATTGTTGCCTCAACCTCTTCGCTTTTCATTCTCTCGGAGTATCTCAATAATTTTGGTGCTGTTTCTCGTCGTCATTTGAAGACCGAAGAAGAGTTTTCCTCTAAATCTTGCCCTTTCTCTCGAAGACTCGCAGTTCTAGTTTCATGCTATCGTCTCGAATTATTCCATTTGTCAGATATTCTTTTCACCCATCCGGAGTATTTCAGGAGTTGTTATTCCATTTCTTTTCATCGGAGGCCATCATTCCAGTCATCGTTCTCTATTTATCCCGGTGCTTCATTCAAGTGCTCTTTAATCAGCTCGTTATCTCTTTATTCTTTTGCATCTAAATCCCCTCAAGCTTATTTGTTCTTCTAATTCTTCCGGTGATTATTTCTCTTTCATCAGTCATTTTCGAATTCTTACGGTGGCTTGTTCAAGATTCTTTTTCCTTGATTATCATTTTAATCCATTCGTTCTTTTTCAATCCAACTGGTGGTTCATCAAGACCTTCTCAAGTTTGTGATATGTCACTTCTCAATCCTTTTCAAGAAGAATAAGTAGTATGCCAAATCCATTTCTTGTCATCGATTTAATTTGATGAAGGATAAGTATACAATAAATCTTATTCTTGTTTCATCCAAGTGATTAATCACTTCCTTCGGAGTTTGTTCTTGATGAATAAATTCTAGTTCCAAGTGTTTCATCTTTTCTTTTCCGGAGTTCGATTTCCTCGGTCATCTCGTCGGAACCTCCATCTAAATCATCGCAATGCTCATCTTATTCTTTCATCCTCCAATTTTATCTCATCATCCTTTTTGTTACCGGAGTTCTTCATGGTGGTTCTTCATGATTTAATTCTTTCCGGAGGTTTGTGTCATGTCTTCATCAAGTATCATTCCATCCTCTCAAGTTCATGTTCTATTCTTTCCATGTTCAACCGGAGTGCTGCCTAAATTCTTTCAGTCTTATTCGTTTCTTTTCTCATTCTAACCACTCCGGTTAGAACGAGTGGTTTCATAGTCTATCTGATTCCGAGAGCTTTTGATTCTCGTCATTCTCGCTGTTCCTCTCTTCGTCTTGAGTGCTCTCGATTCTGTGCTTCTTCTCTTCAGTTCTAGTTTCATCTCATCCCTTTTTATCTTCCGTCTCGGTCCTAAGATCTCAGGACGAGATCTCTTGTTAGTGGAGGAGTGTTCTAACGCCCCGGATCCGATGCGCCAGGTGTCATTCAGTTATTAGCCGTTGTTGCCATGTCATCTGCTTGCGTGTTGCATATTGTCATGTCATCATGTGCATTTCATCTTGCATACGTGTTCGTCTCATGCATCTGAGCATTTTCCCCGTTGTCCATTTCGCGATCCGGCACTCCTATGCCCTCCGGCGTTCCCTTTTTCTCTCCTGTTGTGAGTGGGTATTAAACTTTCTCGGAATGGAACGAGGCTTGCCAAGTGGCCTTGGTATACCACCAGTAGACCGCCTGTCAAGTTTCGTGCCATTTGGAGGTCGTTTGGTACTCCAATGGTTAACTGGGCAACCGCAAACCCCCCTTCTCTTTGCATCCCAACACCCCTTCCAAACTGGCCCAAAACCCACCTAACTCCCCTCCATGCTCTCGGTCGTTTGATCACGATCGTGTGGGCGAAAACCGTGCTCCATTGGGACTCTCCTAGCTCCTTCTACCTATAAACTAGACCTCCCCCCGATTTTTCGCGCAGATCAAACCCTAGCTTCTTCCCCTGCGCGCCGCCAAACATGTCCGTCCGTGCCGGACGCGTCCGCCGCCCGCCGCCACGTCGCTGCAGCCAATAGCGACGTGCCACGTCAGCCTCCGTCGCCTCCTGGCCCTATCCGTGCGCGCCACGTGGCGCCGCGCCACC